>NC_042493.1:104354247-104369529 GCF_005508785.2 Acyrthosiphon pisum
GTAAACAGCTCAAAACAAAACAAAATATTTTGAAAAATTTATCATGTATAGAAAATGGAAATATAAACAACCCAGTGAAAATTTTCATGTATCTACAGTCATTTAGTTTTAAAGTTACACCAAAAACCAAAAATCAATTTTCTCGAAAACTGATTTTGCGTAAAAATTCCCGTTTTTTCCTTAATTTTTATTTTGTTTTTCACGGCGCTTTTGAAAACTATTGTAAAAATTTTACTTTTGACCCCCCAAAGTACCAACTAGATTCACTTTCCTATCAGAAAAGGTACTGTTGAAGAAAATCCAAGCACTTTTACTGTCCTAAAAGGTGATGACAGACACAAAAAAAAATTAAAAAAATTAAAAAAAAACACACATCATTGTAAAATCAATACATTCATCGTTCCACTCAGAATCTAAAAGTGTTATAGTGTTTAATACATCTATGGGTCTAGGACTCAGTTATCTACACGAGTATAACCGTCGAGAAATAACCGTCGAATAGTAAACTTTGGTCTGGGTACAAATGACATTATTATGAAATCAGATTGTGTTCTTATATAACTCATGACAAATAATTAATTTATAATCTGTGCCCTGTGATACCACGTCCTCGGCTGGCAGTATACACCGGCGTCGGCAGTAGCATTTTATTGTGGTAGTTACTGTCTACATCTGAGAACGTAACACCCAACACACTAGGAAAGTGTCGATTTCCGCGGAGGCTACGGTTAGATTAGTCGAGTAGATAACAGTCGAGTAGATAACTGTGGTCTATGTACAGGCACTAAAGACTTCTATAGTGACTTAGTCTAGGTCACGGATATAGATACTATGGTTGCACAACGAGCAATAATATGACGGCGCCAAATGTTCTTATCAAGTTACATAAATACATACATAGTATCCATACAAAAAAAGTCGCGACATACTAGCGCTCCACCGTGGCTAGGTAACCCGGTTTGGTTACCGTAACTTATTAGTAGTTGTAGAGGGCACTAGTAAAACGCACAGATATGTATACATAATATTATTATACATATCTGTGGTAAAACGCGACTTTTGGTCAGAATGTTCTTATCAATTACTAGTGCCCGTGGTCAAGGTGCAGATGATATTATTATGAAATCCAGAATAATCAAGGTTGAAATCTACCTTGAGAATAATAATTTATTATCATATTATTACAATTTGTACTCAGTGGTATCACGTCCTCGGTATCCGCAGTATACACCATTGCCCACAGTTGTAGCATGATATTGTGCAAGGTGTATCGATACACCTTGTTATTGTGGTAGTTGCCGTTTACACCCGAGAATGTCCAACACACGCCCCGATAGCGATAGCGATTGATATTAATATTTTCAATCGTACGAGAAAATAAATGGTACCGAAATGATAAAGTAAACGTGTTTTCACATGATAAAAAAATCAAATCGAGTGCGTTCTTTTTTTGCCATTAATCGTCGATCGTGGACCTGAACAATCCGTCCTCGTTTCTCAGGTACATTTCATTCAATACAGGTGGTCACTGCGGCATACGTGAATAGGTATAATGATTGATGGTAACTGCATTTTAGGTTTTCCTAACAGTAAACATTATATTCTTGTTATGATGCAGTAGTCACTCGATAATTCGAAAAACTCCTTAAACTAAACTAAGATAAGTCCCCTGGAAAATTATTACAGGCAAATACATGTATTTCGGTCCCCTCGATAATTCGAAATGTATTAAAGAACCAACGTACCCCAAACAAATTTACCAAACTAATTAATTCTAATCAACACAAATAAAAAAAATTTTGTATAAAAAATGTGTTCAAACAGTAGGTACCTACTATGTAAAATATATGACTAGATTATGATAATAATAATTAAGTAAAAATGTGTTAGATTCTCAGATCATATTTAACATTTTTACTACCTAGCCACCTATATCAGGCTATAGATTACTATAATATAGTATATTATGTCTATAAACTTAAATATATACATTATACAGTGTATAGTTTATACTAGGTAATTAATATTTAATTGGTCTCAGTACATCATTACGACGCCCCAGTTCAAAACTGCAACAACTCGAGTTACAACAAATCCAAGTTATGTACACCATCTTATAGACGATCTTGTAACGATTTCAGTTCAAGAACGCAATAAAATATAGTTAAATTATTGACCACGAGAGAGCATTTTCAAAATTATAATTTACATTACGTTACATAGAGAAACAATATAGAAAACACATTTATACCCAACAAACCAATTATTTGAGTTGTTGCAGTTTTTATCTGGGGCGTCGATACTAAGAGACTACTCTTATCAAATGTCTATGCTTTTGTTTAATCACTTGATACAGCATATTTTAATTATTCTATATTAATCATTTTATTTTCTAGAATAAATATAAAATAGTTACTTCATAATTCTATAGGTAGCTAATAAAAAAAATATTGCTTTCATTTTTTAGGATACTGGGTAGTATATGACGTAATGTATTGTGTATTGTATTAAATAATAATGATAATTAAAAAACAATTTGATAAATTTGCTAATTTGTATTGTATTATTATAAGTTGGTTTTTAATTTAGATGCTGTGAACAGTGATAAACAACAACAAGCATCACCTAGAGTGATTAGTGTCACTAATTTACCTCTAATACATTGACTTACCAATACGGGCAATAATCAATTTAAGAGTTTGTTTGTAAAGAACAAGATAACAACTGAAGAACAGAACTCCAGCATGACTAATGATACGTAATGATAATACAAAAAATAACATTTTTTTTTGGCATAGTTATACAACATATTATATAACCAATCTTTTAGGAAAGCTGTTGAAATTGAAGAAAAACCAGAAACATCCACGCAGTTGGTTTCTCAACCATCTGCAAATGTATCGACTAGTGCACCAACCGATGAGGCTTGTACTTCTAAAGAAACTGAACCAAAAGTTGGTGGCTCCGGTGAAGCAACTGATGCTGTAAATAGTTCATCAAATAAATTGACTGTAACACCATTAAAAGAAACAGATGATATGTTAAAACGGCCTCTAGTTGAAGAAGGCAAAGAACGAGGCAAAGAAGTTAAACCGAAAAAACACAAAGAAGATCATAACCAATATTATACAGGTGACTTGCTTTATTTGGATTTAAGTTTATCAAACAATAATTTGTTGAACTTAAAATTAATTACATTTCTTATAATAATTAGAGCTTGAAGATTTGTTATTATACTTCAAACTGAATTTTATTGTTTGTTGACGGTTTTGCACTACAAAATACTAAAAAAGTGTACTAAGATTGTTTAATCATAAACTTAGGTATATGTATAAACTTAAAATGTTACTGAGTCGTTATATTTTTTTAAAATTTAATTAAATATAATTTTATGCTATATTGGAACTGTTGCTATATCTATCAAACAATTTGTTTAAACTTATAAAACTCGCCTTACATTTTTACATTTTCCTTAACATCATCTCGAATCATTTGTGAAAAAAGATATGTAGGAATGGCTTTGGAAAACATAATACAAAATTACATTATGATATTCAAAAATTGTGTCAGTTTGATTTTTTTTAACAGTAGAAAAATTTTGAAAAAATTAAAAAAAAACTTAAAATTACATTTATTTATTTTTTATTAAAATGCATACTTGCTAAGTAAACAGTAAGATTTAAAAAAAGGATAATATGCATTATCTGATTCTTTAGTCAGTACAAACAATATTATTTGCCATAGTATAATGCATTATCCATTTAAATTAATATTCTGGATATAATATTATAATACTTAAAACAAATATAATGAATATATACTATATAATCCTAGTAATTTAAATATATTTAAGATTCTGATATCTACATATTATCTACCCCTGGCTACGGTATTTATATCTATAGGATCCATACGATTCTCTCTGGATATCTTATATTTAACTGGTCGTTCCCCCGACCACGTTACATTGGTACTCTCTAACAAGTCATGCATGCCGCGATGGGAAATTTTTGTCGTCGTTAATACGTCAAATACGACGAGTATGTATGAACAATTTCTATTCTGAGTTCTGATATCTGACCATAGTGTTCGGAAAGAAAATTATGTAAAAATAAGAAATATGATAATAGAAATTTTAAAATATGTTTAATTTTTTTACCCAATTATTTGAGCCTTGGGTATTTCAACAATATTTCAATGTAATGGGGTGGCCATCAGGGTCGCCTGTAAATATTTTGGGTGACCGGGCCACCCCAGGCCACCCCTTAGCTACGTGCCTGGTTTTCAGAACCTAAAAGTTATCAGGCTGTCATAATTTAACTTAGCACAAATCCTTATTTGATTAGATAAAAAAAATTATTGAAGTTTAAATTTGTTTAGGTAAAAATGAGGTTTCTAGTCCTAAGCCTGATAGTAATGAGAACAAGTCTGGTGGTTTGATACCTTCTATTGCTGACAGTCCTGGAGGTGGCCCTAAAGTTCCTTCATTAATAATTGTAATACCTACAGAAGTAGATGCTGATATGGGTATAAGATCATATGGCAAGAATCGATCACATAAATATACAGCATTACCGTATGTAGTACCATCTGAAGAGTCACAAATAGCATCAAAATATTTGCAGAAAGCAACTTCTGATACAATAGGTGTAGAAGAACAAAAGTCTCTTCAGACCAGAGTATTACGGTCATCTAACCGATGCGGGAGTAACAGTAGTGGTGCACCAAGTCGTAGTACTTCTCCAATGATTCAGTTGGGTCAAACTTCGCCTGGTGCTGTGACAGTGGATGCAGTATCAGGTAACTCTTCGTCACCGCCTGCTACTCGTTTTGAACAGACTGAAAATGTTTTGGCAATCGTTTCTGGAGATGGCAAACAGGCAGCTACTTCTGCTGCAGCTACTGTGACTACAACGTCATCTGATGTGTCAGGGAAGGAACTACATCCTCGACGACGCAAATTAAAAGCTAGTCGTACTGAATCTAAGACTAGTGATTCATCTGCTCCTAATGTTACTGTAGTACCTAATCCGTTTGGCACAACATGTGAGCCTGTTCCAGTTCCCAATTGCTATCAAATGTTTTTAGACATTAGAAAACAAGTAAATTGGTTAAATAATAATATATTTAATTGTTGTTTTTGTTTTTATATGTTATTATTGTTATTAATTTATTTATCTTTTAGATTGATAAGAAACATAAGAATTTGTATCCTGTGAAACCGAAACCACCATCTGGATTTAAAGACTATCTTATGAACAAGCGCACTTATGTTTTGGCTGGTAACTATAATAGCCGTATAGTCAATACACAAAACTCAACACCAGCAAATTTACACAAGCAGTTGATAAAGCTGTTTGTTGAACAAGAGAAGGAGAGACAAAGACTTCATTTACAGGTGTGTTTTTTTGCGCATATTTTTTTTTAAAAAAAGAATATAATATAATAATTACAATGATTTTATATTTTGTTTAGCACAAAGTAGAAAAAGAAAAATTGGTTTTGAGTGTTGAACAAGAGATACTTAGGGTTCATGGACGCGCAGCTCGTGCATTAGCTAATCAGCTTTTACCATTTTCTGTATGTACTAT
This sequence comes from Acyrthosiphon pisum, assembly GCF_005508785.2. Taxonomy (NCBI): domain Eukaryota; kingdom Metazoa; phylum Arthropoda; class Insecta; order Hemiptera; family Aphididae; genus Acyrthosiphon; species Acyrthosiphon pisum. Next base: position 104,359,839 of record NC_042493.1, read on the forward strand.
ACTCAAGGACGATGAAGTATATAATATTATGACACCCGAGCAAGAAGAAAAGAAAAATAGGAATACACGATCCCGTTACAATGGTCGTCTTTTTTTGTCATGGCTTCAAGATGTAGATGATAAATGGGAAAAGATTAAGGTAATAATTTCATAAATTATAACTCTATAAAAAAATATTTAAATATTTTATGATCACTAAAGGAATCGTTGTTACTGAGACATCACAATGAGGCAGAGAGCTTACACGCTGTACAGAAAATGGACTGGGGATGGAAGTTGAAGGAATTACAGTTGTGTACTTATAGCTCTGAACCCAATATCGATGAAGAGCATGTACCGATAGTTCTAGTCAGTGACGATTTAGATCTCTTGCCTGCCTAACCTAGTTTTGTTATTAATCGATACAGTGTTGACTGTCGAGTAATGTATGATATTATTACTATTAGGGAAGAATAATAATATTTTACTTGAAAACTTTTGAATGTTTGTCACTTGTATTCGTGCTATTTTATCAATAATATTATATTAATAACAATATTGTATGTTTGGCTAAAAATTGTTTGTTACCATCATTTTTAAATTTAAATTTATAATTTATTGACAGATACTTTTATGATGATGATAAATGTTTTCTCAAACCAATTTGTTTTACTTGTTTACTACATTTTTTTCAACATGTTGTGGGTTACGAAATCCTAAAAGCCATAGATACTTATATTATAATAATGTTATGCATCTTATGGCTAGTGCAAAAAAACAGCAGCTATGTAGTTACATATTATTAGAAACTATAAGGTAGTATGATAATTATCTCTCGACTATTGCCAAAACAACATCAAATGATCACAATGTTCCACGAATCATAAAAATCTGTGAATCCGGCTATATGCAGGCTTAAAATATATGTTCACAGTTATTTTAAGCTAAACAATGTAAATTAGTATTCACTAATTAATATTCATAATAGCAAACCCAGCTATCCGCATTTTGACGAAAACAACAACTTTGTTGCAAAGACAAATTCCTAAGTGAGCCAGGTACAACATATTCAGATGTACCATAGGACATAACCGTAGAGACTTGAGCACCTTCTTGCAACTCACACAGATATGACTTGTACAATTTTATAATTTTCACTTAAATTAAATACAACGAAACTATAATTTTATGCACAGTTGAAAGTTGTCTTCAACTATTATTAAAAAACCACCATCATCAGGTTCTCTGACAATCTGCATATTATGACAACCAGATGATTATTTTAACAAAACACTCATCGTCTTTAAAAACTATTTTCAAACATTTAAAAAATTCTCAATTCTAACGTTTTATACTTCCCATTTTTTTTATTGCTATGTTAATTATTGAATTATTATAGACTTGATTTTAAATGTTTACCATAAATATTTTTTATTCATAATAACTAAGCTTAGATGAGACACACAAATAATGCAACTAATGCATCACAAAATATATAATGAGGGTACCTCTAAAATATTTTCTAAAGTTTAAATACTTGAAAACCTATCTAATAAGTAATAGGTCTCTGATAATTCAAGACCATTTAATACAAGCCTGTACTTTTGAAATGCATTTATGTATCTCATTAGTAACATTTAAAATTAAAAGGAAATTAAAGATAACCTGTAATTTATCCATGAAAATAGTTAACTAATTTACAGAGCACTATACACAGTAGATAAAGTACCCTAATTGAAATAATTATATATAATAATTATAATTATAATCATATCTTGTTATTATGTTCTGTTTCATCAATATTTCCATTAAATAATTGATTACCGCATATAATATGTGAGGTTGACACACTTGTAATGACGCAAAAATATGATAAATATAAAAACGACTCCTGTCAATAGTTGTATTAAAATTGGATGTTAAAATAATAAAATAATATAGAAACTAAAATAAGTGTCATAATAAAGATATGCTTATTTATTGTGATTATATTAAAAAAAATAATATAATGTGTATATATTACAGATTATATAAGGAATATCGTATATGAGATCTTGGGGTCTCCCAAAACCAGAAGCCTCAGTTAAACGCTAAATATTCCCTATAATTCTAATTCTGCCACTGTTCTTACATTATCTGAGGCTGAACATTATGAAATTATTTAAACTTAAATGTATTATTGACATATAATTGGTTCTTCAAAATGTTATATAAGTAACTAATATAATAATAAAGTATACAATCATTATAGTTGTAATTAAGTTATGTGTTTATTAGAAAATAATTTGTAATAATAATTTAAAAGTATTTTTATATAGGAAAAATGTGGACTTCAATATTTATTTATAATCTAATTTGTGTATGGATGTATAGCTAATTGTCAGAGTAGAGTGGGGTGTAAAGTCGACAAAACAATTGATTTTAAAAAATATCTAAGTGTGTATAAAATTATTATTATTGATATTTGTTGAATTGAATTTAATATTGTATAAAAGTAACATCATATTGTGTAATAATAACAACATTATTGTTATTCCAAAATTGCAAATCATGCCATAAATGTTAGGTCACTCTATTGTATATAAGGCCGACTTTTAGCACACTGTAGGCACTATATTAGAATATTATTACCTATGTGTACGTCATGTGTTTAGTAAAATGTAACTTATTACTAAAAGCAGAGTAGTCAATTTTGTCCAGATCGATCTACAAACATAATCCTAAACTCAACATTCGAAATAATTATATAGTAATTATATTACAAAATATCTGTGATAATAATGTAATCTAATTTACTTACAGGAGATAGATGCTTTATGAGTGTACATCCATGGACACATTAAAATTAAAATAAAACAACTTGGTATAAAGGTGTATAAAGGTTTTAATGGACATATTCAGTATACAAATGTAATATATACATATTATTATAATACATATTATATGTTGCGATGGAAGATGAAAATTGGTAAGTTACGAGATTTACCAAAATAATTCAATTATGAATCATTGAAAAAATGTTTGGATGTAGAAGTTATAATTTTTTTTAAGTATAAATTGACAATTTTTACTCATAATTTATAAATTATTATTCTGAGTTATAAGAAAAACTTTTTTATAGGAATATAAATACTAAAATATTAAAAAAAAAAAACACTTGAATATGATTTTTAAATACTTATTGTATAGATATAAAACTATACAAGTATTATTGTACATATTGAATAGTATTGTTAAAAAAATAATTAAAAACTGTAGGTATTTATTAACTAAAATATGAATTAAACATTGTTTATTAAGCTCATAATTAAGTTTAATTGGTAACTATTTTCATCTAATTAAGAAAAGAATAATTACCTAAAAATTTTGACAAAATTTGCTGCATTATCAGTGACTATTAATGTTGTTTTATTCTGAATTTGAAATTCATCGAGTACTTTGTCTATTGATTCAGCAATATAATCGTAAGTGTGCCTTACTATCATTCGTCCTTTTAAACATTTTTCAAGCATTTAAGGATTAATCCAATGGATAGCAAATTCTATGTTTGATCTAAAATAATAAAAGATTAAAACTTAATATTATATGAAATAGAAAAACTTAACTGTTCTGTCCAAAATATTTACTTGTGGAGTATGCTCCAACAGTCTGCTGTAATACATACATATTTAACTGTATCTAATTCGCTGATCATTTTGTGTATCATTTTATTGTACAAATATTCAACATCACGCTTTAAACTTCTACGTGATACAGGAACCTTATTTGATGTAACTTTACAATAATTTACAAACGCTGGATACTCAACAAATGAAAAGGGTGATACCGTATAAATTATAAGTCTTAAATTAGCCTTATCAAATTCAGCTTGATCCAACTTTTTGATTGAGTAAACTTTACCAACCTCGCTTAATTTAAGTTGCTTATGAGACGTTGTTATAGAATTTGTTGGTCTTTTTTTCATACAACTGTTGAATTCTGCCATTTGGATGCTTAATCTGAAAAAATGTATAAATAAAATATTTTGCACAAGAGCATACTAAAACTTGTTTATTTTTAATAATAAACAACAACAATAAATACAAACTATTTAAAAATATTAGCGTTAAAATATAATAACTATTATTCCATAAAAATTTAACAAATGGGTTAAGAACCATAGGCTCTAAAACTTAAGCTAAAACAAATTCTATGATTAATAGTTTTAAAATTACTTATAAAACAAAAGCAATTATTTTTATTATAGTTTACACCTATATATTTAAGAAATCAGGCACCACCGTCAACTCAAAATATAAACCACACTTAAAAATGAATTATAAATACAGATACATACTTATATATGTGTTCTAAGATTTGAATTTGATAATTTTGAAGTAGAAATGTGTTTTTCTTTTGGACCACACAAAATGCATTTAAAAATCAAATTATTTTTGTTTGCATTTAAATCGCTTGATTTAAGTTCTTCAAAATAAGAAATCATTGTTGGCCATTTTGGTTGATCATTGGAGCTATTCACTTCTTATGGTATTCTGGTGCACTAAAAACTGAGAAAAATATTTTTTTTTTTATTAGAAAAAAATGTAACAATAAATAGAAATATATGAATAGTTTAATATTGAAAATTTCAAATTTGTATATTATACCAAAAATTAATTGGTTTAATAAAGTGTTGCATGTTTTAATACCCATATAATCTATATACTATATTCTATACATGTTTATTACTACAATACAGTATAATATGAATGCATATAATAATAATATATAAATTATATGTTATAATATGTAATTTGGATTAAATAAAAATATTACTTACTTGGACAATTATTATTTTTCATGTTTATGTCCAGTCCAAGTTACAATACGTTACGTACAAAATTCACAATAAACAATTAAAGTTTAAACTAATAGTGAAAACACTGAAAACTTATTAGTGACAAACTGGAGCAGTGTAAGTGACTGAGCAAACTAGTGAGGAACTGAGGAATGAAAACTATGAACCAAGAATGTATAAATGTATATTACACCACTGTAGGTAGGTAGGTATTTTTGTAATACAAATAAACAATTATAATAAATGTTAAATATAATAAATAATTAAATAGAAATAGTCACAATTCATGATAATCGACAATCGTACAAATTATAAAATATAAAATAATAAGAAATAACTAATGAAACCTAATATGGCTAATAATAATGATAATAATCCCGCTATTATTAAGAGGCCGTCAGCGCACCATTTGTTTTCTCTCTCTGCATTTTGTCTATGTTGCGTGTGACAACAAAGACAAAATGCATTTACGCAAAATCATTTTTTCTATGTGCTTAAGTAATCTTAGAGTAAAGTCACCCATGACAAAAAAGATAGAGAATAATACTTTTGAGGGAATCACATATCGATTTGTCTAAATATTGTCTCAAAACAATTTAAACATCATTTAAATTTACAACATTTTTTTATTTATTTTGAATGTGGAATACAAAGTCAAATAATAATAAAATATAAAATCGATATGTCATTCCCTCCCTCAAAAATAGTATTCTCTTTCTTTTTTCTAATAGGTGACTTTACTCTAACATTACTTACTTAAACACATAGAAAAAATGATTTTGCGTAAATGCGTTTTGTCTACGTTGCGCGTGGGCCAGAGAGAGAAAACGAATAGTGCGCTGACATCCTCTTAAACGTGACTTCGTGGGCTAGTATAGCTATTGATAAATCTTTATAATACGGACATAGGGGTGACAATTGTCTAAATGTTACATTGTATTATTTATTATTTTATTTTGATAACATTTTTTCATTAGTACTTAATTCATATAACATATTAGTATATTACTATACCAGTCCATATCTATAAAAATAATCAAATAAATACAAAAAGAAATCTTTTTTCTAATAATATTTTATAATATTCTACGAATTTAATTAATTAAATCGACAAACCGTTAATATACTAAAATATTTTATGAATAACACGAAAATTTAAAATTAACTTGATTGGGAATTTTAAAAATAATACAAGTTGATTATAAGTTAACGTATATCCTAATGAGTTAAGTTAAGGTTAAGTTAATTAAAACAGCGAACTAGCAAGTTAAGTTAATAAGTTAAAATTAACTTAAACTTTAACTTATTAACTTGTTAATGCCAGCCTTGCAAAAATGTAATGTGTTTAAACGTTTCTTTACGTTCCAAAGAAAACAATTCTGTAACGTTTTATATAAACGTACCTGTTTAAAATGATTCTTATATGTAGAAAATATGTTTTTGTAACTTAATAGACAATCAAATAAGATTGTTTTAATTAGTGTTATAAAAAAACATAACAGAAACATAATAACGAATCATCACATAAATTTATTATTTTTTTTTTGAAAAACACCGCATATTGTGTTCCTAAATTGTTTTTGAAACAAGATCTCTTTTAAACGTTACAAGTTTCATGGAAACATTTTTTTAATGTATTGGTTACAATTATTTGTCCGGTGGCGAGCAGTCACTGTGTCATAACTCATGGTCATTAGTAATTTGATATAAAATATTTAATAAGATGGCAGTAAATAAAATAAAATACGATTTTTCAATTAAGAAGATTTCATATTTTTGTAATGACCCAATCATTTAAATATTTAAAGTAGGTAATATTATTTAATATAAAAAATATTTTTAAATTAGTTGCAAAAAAAAATTGGGAAACAGTTAAGACCTCCCGTGCAGTGTCTCGTGGATAAGCGCTAATAGACTTGAAACAATAAATAGAAAAAAAGGTGGGTAAGTGGATGTCACTCTGCTGTACAATAGGTTACAAGTGGGTCACGGTAATGTGTGATGTTAAATTTGAATTCAATGATATAATATCATTGTATAAGAAAAACGATTCTGAGCGAAAATGGTCAGTCAGCCATAGGTGTAACTAGGATGGGGACTTGGGGGGGCTAAGCCCCTCTAACTTGTATTTTAGCCCCCTTGTGATAATTCCTATTCTCACCACCAATGGTAGCTAAATTTACAAATTTTAATTTAAAATATAAATTTATTTTTTTATATAAAAACTGTACTGTAGTTTTTAGTTTTTACTACATACTACATAGAAGTTGTCAATAAGGTTAGGTTATACCCAAAGATTGTCTTCACTCAGAATAATAGACTTTGGATTTTATTTTTGTAACATTAATGTATAAAATATGGTGATACGATTAACGACTAACTATAGTGACCGGACGACGATCGTTGCGCTTGCCGGCCGCTTTAGGTCTTTTGCTAATCTAACCAATCAGATGTTATGTAATTTTATTAAAATATACTTTATCATTTTATCATCATTACTCGTCCTTCGATCTTCATAAGTGCAACGGTTGTCTGATACTCTGATCGTTCGTATTCTGGCTAACGTCGGTTTTATTATTATAATAAATTAGTACAATTTTATTTTCTTATGTTTTAAAGCAAATAAATAAAAAATAAATGAAACTGAATTAAAATCAGAAATTTTGGTTAGATACTTAGATAACCAATTATTAATAATTTTACTGTATTATCATTTAACAATCACTAGAGTACATTATAACGTCTAGGGAGTATAGTTCAATAGTATAGTTTAATTTATTGATTTACATTTATATACAATTATGGTAACTATGTGTTTGGGGGTGTGGGGGCAGAGCCCCCCACTTAATTTACTTATTATAAAAATGCTAGGACTGAAGCCCCCCCTAACTCTGAGGTCTAGTTACACCTATGCAGTCAGCCTATGATCTTACCAAGTATAATTGATGATATATTATTGTGAATAAAGTAATTTATATATAACCTATTTACGTGGAAACTTGTTTTAAATTTTCAATCCTTAGCCTTAACTACAAAATAATTATTTAATTTTAAATTTGATAAATTTTGACAAAATTTCAACTTCAAATGCTTATAAAAAATAATTGTGCCTATGTATTTTTAATATTTTTCAACTACTATTGTAGCAATGTATAAGGAGCCTTGTATTAACTTTTTACACTTTTTGGCCCAATAGATAAAACTTTATTGATATTTATAGAAAAAAAAACTAAACAAATTGAAAACTTATAATGTCCGTAAACAGCTCAAAAAGAGTCAAATTATTTTCAAAATTTTATTGTATATAGTAAATGCTAATATAAACATTCAGTGAAATTTTCAAGTTTCTGCAGTCATTCGTTTTTTAATTACAACAAAATAAGAAAATCGTCTCATGAGAAATCGAGTGAATATCAAATGTTGTAAATTAAAATATGAATTTCAAACGCTCATAAAAATTTAATTTGAGTTTCTTATAGACATTTTTAATTTGATAAAGGTAGATTATCCTATAAGGAATCTTGTATTACATTTTAAAATCTTAGTTCTAAAACGAAAAATTTTTACGAATTATTAACTCAAAATAAATTGCTAATTTTCGTGATGATTTTTCCATATTTTGTCAATTTTTGAACTTTAAATGCTAATAAAAAAAAACTGTGACTAAGGATTTTTAATATTTTTCAAATGTCATTGTAACAATATAGTAGGAGCCTTGTATTAAATTTTCAAGTATTTTTACTCAACAAATAAAGTTTTATTGACATTCATAGAAAAAAAAAACTAATTAAATTGGAAACTGGAATTGTCCGTAAACAGCTCAAAACAAAACAAAATATTTTGAAAAATTTATCATGTATAGAAAATGGAAATATAAACAACCAGTGAAAATTTCATGTATCTACAGTCATTTGTTTTAAAGTTACACCAAAAACCAAAATCAATTTTCTCGAAAACTAATTTTGCGTAAAAATTCCCGTTTTTCCTTAATTTTTATTTTGTTTTTCACGGCGCTTTTGAAAACTATTGTAAAAATTTTACTTTTGACCCCCCAAAGTACCAACTAGATTCACTTTCCTATCAGAAAAGGTACTGTTGAAGAAAATCCAAGCACTTTTACTGTCCTAAAAGGTGATGACAGACACAAAAAAAATTTAAAAATTATAAAAAGGTGGGTAAGTGGATGTCGCTCTGCTGTACAGTAGATTACAAGTGGGTCACTGTATAATGGATGGTATTAAAATATTTGAATTCAATGATATAATATCACTGGATAAGAAAAACGATTCTGAGTGGAGACGGTTTGTCAGTCTAGGTATAGGTATAGGTAAGACATAATATTATATATGGTATTAAAAAAAAATTGACCTATAATAGGTACCTATAATAAATTCCAAATTAATCAAATCACAATATCCATAAGGTACTTATAACGCGTTATACAATATGTAATTTCGTCCAAATTTTAACTTAAAATGACTATAAAAATAAACTGTGTTAATGTTAAATTATAGAAAAAAAAACTAAAAAAATTTAAAACTGAAAATGTCCGTAAACAGCTCAAAAAGAGTCAAAATATTTTCAAAATTGTAAAGTGTATAGGAAATGCTAATATAAAAATTCAGTAAAATTTTCATGTATCTGCAGTTATTCGTTTTTGAATTACAACAAAATAAGGAAATCGCTACATGAGAAATCGAGTGAATATCCAATGTTGTAAAAATTTTAATTTCAAACGATCATAAAAATTTAATTTGACTTTCTTATAGATATTTTTTGTTTGATAAAGGTAGATAATCTTATAAGGAATCTTGTATTACATTTTCATATCATTAGATTTAAAAAGAAAAATTTTTATGAATTCTAACTCGAAAT
>NC_042493.1:104369579-104377013 GCF_005508785.2 Acyrthosiphon pisum
AGGAGCCTTGTATTAACTTTTTACACTTTTTGGCCCAATATGTATAAAACTTTATTGATATTTATAGAAAAAAAAACTAAACAAATTGAAAACTTATAATGTCCGTAAACAGCTCAAAAAGAGTCAAATTATTTTCAAAATTTTATTGTATATAGTAAATGCTAATATAAACATTCAGTGAAATTTTCAAGTTTCTGCAGTCATTCGTTTTTTAATTACAACAAAATAAGAAAATCGTCTCATGAGAAATCGAGTGAATATCAAATGTTGTAAATTAAAATATGAATTTCAAACGCTCATAAAAATTTAATTTGAGTTTCTTATAGACATTTTTAATTTGATAAAGGTAGATTATCCTATAAGGAATCTTGTATTACATTTTAAAATCTTAGTTCTAAAACGAAAAATTTTTACGAATTATTAACTCAAAATAAATTGCTAATTTTCGTGATGATTTTTCCATATTTTGTCAATTTTTGAACTTTAAATGCTAATAAAAAAAAACTGTGACTAAGGATTTTTAATATTTTTCAAATGTCATTGTAACAATATAGTAGGAGCCTTGTATTAAATTTTCAAGTATTTTTACTCAACAAATAAAGTTTTATTGACATTCATAGAAAAAAAAAACTAATTAAATTGGAAACTGGAATTGTCCGTAAACAGCTCAAAACAAAACAAAATATTTTGAAAAATTTATCATGTATAGAAAATGGAAATATAAACAACCAGTGAAAATTTCATGTATCTACAGTCATTTGTTTTAAAGTTACACCAAAAACCAAATTCAATTTTGTGAAAAATCGATTTTGCGTAAAAATTCCCGTTTTTCCTTAATTTTTCTTTTGTTTTTCCCGGCGCTTTTGAAAACTACTGGGAAATTTATATTTATAATATTTTGACCTCCCCAATGCACCAACGATATTCACTTTCTGATCGAACAAGATACTGAAGTTGAAAATCGTAGCATTATTTCGACTACTTATCGTGTACACAGACACAAAAAAAATAAAAAATAAAAAATAAAAAAATAAAAAAACACACATCATTGTAAAATCAATACATTCATCGTTCCACTCAGAATCTAAAAAAGGTGGGTAAGTGGATGTCGCTCTGCTGTACAGTAGGTTACAAGTGGGTCACTGTATAAAGGATAGTATTAAAATATTTGAATTCAATGATATAATATCACTGTATAAGAAAAACGATTCTGAGCGGAGACGGTTTGTCAGTCTCGGTATTAGACATACCTATTATAGGTATACTTATCTATAGTATTAAACAAAAATTGACCTATAATAGGTATCAATAATAAATTCCAAATTAATCATACCACAATATCCATTAGGTAACGCGTTATACATCAACAACAAACCGTGGTACTATCATAGATATATAATAGTATACTCTAGAAGTTTCGAGTACCCACAAATAATATTATACAATCACAACAAAATAACTAAAATAGTTAATCCAGGTTTTTTAATACGTAATTTCGTCCAAATTTGAACTTAAAATGACTATAAAAATAAACTGTGTTTATGTATTTCTTAGAATTTTTGGTAACATAATTAAATATTTATGTGGAATCTTGTTTTAAATTTTCAATCCTTAAATATAAAAGTTGAACATTTTATAAATTTTTAACTACAAAATAATTATTCAATTTTAAATTTGATAAATGTTGTCAAAATTTCAACTTCAAATGCTTATAAAAAAAATGTGTGCGTATGTATTTTTAATATTTTACAATTGCTATTGTAACAATATATCAGGAGCTTTTTATTAAATTTTTACACTTTTTTGCCCAACAGATAAAACTTTATTGATATTTATAGAAAAAAAAATTAAAAAAATTGAAAAATGACAATGTCCGTAAGCAGCTCAAAAAGAGTCAAGTTATTTTCAAATTTTTATCGTGTATAGAAAATTCTAATATAAACATTCAGTGGAATTTTCAAGTATCTAAAGTCATTCGTTTTTTAATTAAAATAAAATAAGAAAATCGTTACGTAAGAAATCGAGTGAATATCAAATGTTGTAAAAATATTAATTTCAAACGCTCATAAAAATTTAATTTGAGTTTCTTATAGACATTTTTTTTTTTGATAAAGGTAGATTAACTTATAAGGAATCTTGTATTACATTTTAAAATCTTAGTTCTAAAAACACAAATTTTTACCTATAAGTATACCTATAATAGGTATGTCTAATACCTAGACTGACAAACCGTCTCCACTCAGAATCGTTTTTCTTATCCAGTGATATTATATCATTGAATTCAAATATTTTAATACTATCCATTATACAGTGACCCACTTGTAACCTACTGTACAGCAGAGCGACATACACTTACCCACCTTTTTTTTCATTTGTATTTGAAACAATATACTAGGAGTTTTGTATTACATTTTCAAGCTTTTTTAACCAACAAATAAAATTTCATTGATATTTATAGGAAAAAAAAACTAAAAAAAATGGAAACTGAAAATGTTCGTAAACAGCTCAAAATAAGTCAACATTTTTTGAAAGTGTTATTGTGTATATAGAATGCTAATAATAATATAAACAACCAAAAAAATTAAATCTAAATCCGATTTCGCGTAAAAATTCCGGTTGTTCCTTAATTTTCATTTATTTCCCTGCGCTTTCGAAAACTATTACGAATATTTAGACCCCCCAAAGTACCAACTACATTAATTTTCCTATCAGAAAAGATACTGTTAAAGAAAATCTAAGCATTTTCACTGTCCTAAAAGGTGATGACAGACATAAAAAAAAAAATAAAAAAAAACACACATCATTGTAAAATCAATACATTTATCGTTCCGCTCAGAATCTAAAATGTGTACCTAAACGTTTTGGTACTCAAACGTGCTACTGTTTTAAAAATATGATATACCCAAACGTTGTATTAATTTTTGGTGTCTGAAAAATGTGTATCTAAACGTGTAACGTCTGCTCCCAATCGTTATCCCAATAATTCCGATGTGAAAATAACGTTTTGTGCTCGAACGTGTTTCGGCGTTTATTTTTACAAATAATCAGTGCATATGTTAAAAAATTGCCATGGAGGTGCCTTTTTTAATTGTTTTCGCATTGGCAATATTTATGTTTCATTTAAAATTTGTATTTGTATTTTTTTTTTTACATTATCAGATAATAAAACGGTTGCAGATTTTTCTTTGCTTTGCTTTGCTTTGTTTTTAAATTATACCTACCTCCCATACAGGGGTGGCTCGTCAGAGAAAACTTTGTGACTACGTCTCCCTTTAAAAATAAACTAACTACCTACTTGTAATTTGTAAATAATATAATTAATTAAAAATAATTATGTATAGAAATATTTTTATTTGAATTGAAAATATATTATATCATTTTCATTGTTTATTATTATAAATTGAAAGTCACAAAATCGAAAACCTATTAATAGTTATCTCGATAGAAATACTATTCTAGTCATTTCTGCGGGTCATTACAGGTCATTACGCCGGTTCAGTGGAACTGAAGCCCGTCAGTTGCAATCGTAACATATATTGTTATGGCATGGCTGGTTCGTGGTTGGTCGGAGGGAGCCGGGGAGAATATAAGCTGCGTATTATACAGGGTGTCCCACTGAGATCTGACAAATGAAATAACTTTTGTTCTAATTAATATTTTTAAAAAATTTCTTTTAAATATAATTCATAGACGATTGCGCTACATTTTTAGTATACATTTTTTATTTTTTATTTTTTAATACTGAAAATAAAAAACTTAAAAATTGATAAAAAAATTTTCCAAAATATCCGAAATAGCCAATTTGTAAATCTGATTTTCAGAAAAATTTTTATGGTAAAAACATTTATTTAAGTCAAGTGGCTGATTTTTTACAATTTTTTTAATATCCATATTCTCGTTAAGTAACTTACGATCTAGTTTATGTTAGAAACATTATAATTTCAAAAAATATAAATCATTTTTAAATTATTTTATATGAACATTTTGAAATAGGTGCATGTTAAAATCTAACTATTTTTTTTTATTGTATTTATTATAATAATAAGTTGTGTACTGGTGTATAAACTATATTAATACAATGATACCCTCAATTATTGATTAAATAATTCATGTGCTTATTACCAGAAATATATAATACTATTTTTACAATTAATTTTAGCGTTTATACTTTTCGCCATTTTTACGTATTTTGTCAATATTTGAACTTTAAATGCTTATAAAAAAAAAAATTGTGACAATGGATTTTGAATATTTTTCATCTTTCTTTGAAACAATATAATATAAGAAGCCTTCTATTAAAGTTTCAAGGTTTTGTACCCAACAAATACAATTTTATTGATATTTACAGTGGCGCCCAAGATATATTTTTCAGGTGTAGCAAGAAATAATTTTACCCTAAGCACCCCCAAGCACCCCCCTATTTGCGCCTATGGAAAAGGCATCCTCCCTCCCTTAAAAGTTGGTGACAATGTTCTTGTGCCAATTCCGTCGGTGGATCGAGGACGAGGAAATCCAGCCAACCTTCTTTCAGTTATAATAGAAGAAAATAATGGCAAATTTCGTATTGCGACAAAAGAAGGGATTCTGAGCATATGGCTAGAGCGGAACAGTTCGGCTGCTACTAAGTACTGTTCCCTAACAACTGCAGACGTTCAAAATTTAAAAAATTAATATACTTTACGGGAACTTGTTCGATTAGGGTCAGTTGGAACCGGACAAGGATATCGAAGTTGTACCTGCCGTACGAATTGCACATCAAAAAAGTGCACATGCAAGAAAAATGACATGATGTGTAATTCGGCGTGCCATCCCGGCCGTATAGTTACCAAAATTTATAAATACATATAAATATATAACTAAAAAAATTAATATAATTTCATAACTTTCGATTAGGTACTTTTTTTTTACTTTTTTGTATACATCATTTATTATTACAATTAGATTTTATTATATTTAAAGTGTTTCATGTAAGAACTTAAATATAACACATTAATTTATATTGAATTATATATTATAATTTTTTTAAGAATGGTCTTGCCGATTTCACGCAATCGGTAGTATTATGCACTTCAAGTTGCCGATTTCATGCTGTCGGCAACAGCGTTGCTCATTTGATGAAATCAGAAATTTTTCTGCCGATTTCATGTAATCGGCAATTTCATAAATTCGGCGTAACATATATATTATAAATAATTGTATTAAATAATTGTTTACAAATTTTAGTTATTCACCAATTAGCTTTTATTTTGTTTATATTTTTAAACAGAAACACGATCGTTGTTTTGAATTTCTGACAATGATCGACTAACATTATCAGCTGATAATCGGAATATAATACACGAATGAGATTAAAAATAAATTATAATGCCTATGCCGACGCGCAATAGCGCGGCGGCGTCGAAAATAATTCGCTGAAAACAATTTAATTGGTTATATTGTGCACAAAACGAATGTGTACATCAATTCCATTATAACGCGGGTTTACACTGTACAAATGTACACAGCGATTGTGTGCACTCAGAGCCGGCCCATCCGATCCGAACCGATCAATAGCGGCTCTCCTGACACAATAAAAATTTGCACCCAACCAAAAAAAAAATTTAATTTAATTTATTTACTTATAAGCATAATCAATGTTTAATTTAAAGCTGAAGAGTTTAGTTTATTATTTTAATAATTGAAATAACAACATTTTAAGAATATTTCAAATTCAAAATAAAGATAAAAAGTTCGAAGTTAATTGATTTGTACTACCTACTTTGATATGACTTTTATAACAAATTCTTAAAAACAGTACCACATAAACAAGAATCGGATAAAAAATGTAAATAATATAATACAAATAATACTTCAATTTAAATAGAATTTAGTAGAACATATTTACTAAACAAATTTAACTTTTCTGGCTTTATTGGAAGCAAATTCTTCGATGATAGATGTGTAGTCCATCTTATATGCACATATACACATAATACAGTCATTCTATTTTTATTATTATCAGCCACAGGAAACCCATTGATATTTCATGTGGTTTGTATACGTGTAGAAATATATACATTATAATAAATGTAATATATTACTTTACGATATAATTCGGTAGGTACCAGTTATCGTCGATCGTCGTGAATGAAAATTGATTTAAATTATCAATAGTAAATTTGAGGTTTAACTAGGTATATAAATTGAAGTGTTAATCAACTTGCATCTAATAACAAATATTAATATATTGAAATATTTTTTTTTAAAATTCAAATTTAATAATTTCAAATTTTGCGTCCCCATTCCTACTCGATATTTTGCGCCCCTGGCGCTGACGCTCACCTTGCCAAGCCCTCGGCCCGGCCATATGTGCACTACTACACCACACCGATACCGTTCCATCGCGGATAACCGTCCGGCTGTTTGGCCGTCGAAATATTCTGAATTTATGTTTTTTTATTATTAAAAATATTCTTAATAACGCTGTAAGTACTTATTTGTGTTATTATGATTTATGTTTTCAATTTTCTCGAGTTTGGGTAGGTAGTGCACGTATACACGAGCCGCCACTGATGATGTATATATGACATACGATGGTCGTACAGTAAATGTCAGTAATGTAATTATGTATATTATATTATTATTATAGTGGTCGTGTAAAATCCATTAAAACTCAACGACGTGTCCATCCATCGTTATCGTGAGACAGTTTGGTAAACACATTTAAGGCGTCGCCGTCGTCCTCGAATTCCGAAAACACCATTAACATTGTGTCGCCGTTTGTGTGCATAAAAAACACGCACAATCACATTTATATGATATTATATTCGGCTGGCGTCAGATTTTTTCACCGATAATACATTCCTAACATTCCTTGGCACCATTATTACATTTTGTACCGATCACGGTTAATCGCACCAAGGTCAGAAATATTTTAGGAAGTTTTACCCACTCCCCCAGCTACCGATGAATTGGACGTTTGCCGCCCAAACAAGACAATTTCCCCCCCGGACAAAAAATTAAAAGTATGTAAAAATATAAAACAATTAAATACAAATCAATAATAGTTTAATTAATTGATAAAATTCGAACTCTGACGTCATAATAATACTACTAAAAAAATCTCTAGCTAATAAAAATATTTAAAAACTTTCACAAAACATTTTTAATATAATATTATCGTCATTAGGTAGGTACCTAAATTATTACGGAAATGTTGTGTGATCCTGTTCTACGATTATTCAACATATTAATAGCTGCACTTTAGTCGTTCATCTGTAGAGGTTCAATGAAAAGCCATAATATTATATTTACAACAATACATTTCATGTTTCCAATAACGTTTGACATGTTCTCCTTTTTTTGGAGTTTGTACATTTCATTGGAAATTTGAACTATTTTGTAGTTCGGATAAATTAATGAATTTTGAACTATTTATTTTATTTAAGTCGCCTC
>NC_042493.1:104377063-104380289 GCF_005508785.2 Acyrthosiphon pisum
TTTTTATCTAAAAATCACAATCATGGTTTTTAAGTTTATTGATAAAATAATGGCACAATATTACTATAAACAATTTGGTGAAATATAAAAATTAAAATTAAAATTATAAATAAATAATAATAGTTTTTAAAAACCACAAATATCGTATAGTATATGCTATTGCCTTTAAAAAATTTGGAATATCTCTTTCCCCCCTTGAATATTCATTGCATATATTTTTTAATTTGTTTTGTAATTCTGCATAAATCTTTGATTTTTTTTTTCTTGGTAATGTTCCAAATGCATTTTGAGCTAATTTTGTTTCGTCATTCGCTACCTCCAGTCGTATTTTCGTTATCAATACCCATATAGAGGGATGGCAATGTCCCACTATCTTTGAAAATCTATGATTCCATCCCTCAGTTTCATTATTAGTCCGATCACCATCGTTCAATGTGATATTATGGACATTCCATACGTGAGGTGGAAATAAGGGTGGGCAATTCCGCAAGCGTATGCAATTATCTTGTGTCGAATTAATTCTCCTAAATGTACCGGTCACATAAGTGTTGTCAAAATATTCTAATATAGCTGAACCTTTTTCTGGCATTATACTTTTTAAGTATACCATTCCTTCAGCTACATCACATAATGGTAAAAATGCTAACGCGTCCAATTGTCGGCAAAATGCAGAAAATTCTTCGTCTGATTTATATTCATTTGTTAATCCCATTTTTTGAATGTGACGATGTGTTGCTTGTGTGAGATGATAAAAACAACCATTCACCTCTACGTGTTCACCTATAACTATTTTTATTGCATTTATAACTGCTTTTTCAAAATCAACATGTATGTACATAGGGTCAAGAAAAATATTTTTCTCTGCACATTTTTCCATTAAACAGTTTAACATTCGCTCGTAAGTAGACTGTGTTTTTTTAGTGAGCAAGCAATAAACGGCAGTAACAAAAATACCATTAATTTGTACTCTTATTACATAAAGCTGCATAAAACCTTTAGGTGACAAAGCAAAATTACCGTCCATATACCATTCATTAGACTTGGATAAATTTTGAAGTCCTTCGTCGGTTGCAAAAATAACTAACCTATTTTCGTCACCATCGTCAACCAAAAGTAATCTTTTATTATCCGGATTTCCAGTTGTACACCACTCTCCCTCTATACTAGTTCCACTAGCTGGATGTTCCGTTTTTCTCTGATTACGTATTGTTCTTTTCATTATAGGTTCAGGTGGAATTCTAGCTTGTGATTGTGGGTCTAAATTCTTCACATTTTCGGCATATATTTCCGCTGGATTCGTTTTAGTTCTTTTGGCCGCTTCTTTCATTTTATATGTACATTTTATAGCATTTACCTACCCAAAAATTCAATTGAAATTTTATTACCAAATATTTATATTATATTTCCGAACGGTATCACGTAAATTTTTCGGCGAAAATAGTTCGCGTGACAATAAATTATTCTCAGGAAAATTATTCGAATTCGATAATTGTTCTATTCGAGCATACATTTTTCGTAAAAAAATAATAATATTTTGTGATCTATAACGTCATATCACGTTAGGTATCTTTAACACACACACACACAACACAACAGAGTGAAATGTTGCTTATTGCAAACACGTTTTAAAATCATATCGATAACTTATCGTTATCGAATATTATATATGGGTACAAAAATCCCATTTCTAATTTTCGACTGAATATTTAGGTATTTGGATAATATACATGTCGTCATGTTAAGGTATGTAAATCTATTATGAATTAACAATGTAAGGAAAAAAAATTTTAATGTTAAAAACAATATATGTGCACAAAAAATTTTCGTATTCGAACAATTTCCGCACGAACATTAGACGCGCCCGACACCTACTAATTACTATACAGTAAAGCGAGTTCCTCGATTTTTATATTATAGACTAAGATTTTTATTCAAAAAATGTATTACTATTCATATTTTATACTATATAGGTAGTCTATAATTGAGTAGAGTTGAAAAAAGTTATTTACCTCGTGTTTATCAGCTATATGACTATGAACTTTTCCAATTTGAGGATGTCCAATATTTAAGTCCGTGTACATTGTTCCGCGACATTTCAATGAACTTTCTTTTTTACATCTCCACGTTAATCTTTTGCGTCCTTGATGTTTCATTATGTATGTATAACCTCTCCAACAAATTTTGTTCCCACCTTTGTTAGACTTAATAACTTCCATGTTTTACGGTTATACCTATATCACGTCAACATGTAACTGACACAAAATGCATGGATGTTTCTGTTTATATCGATAATCCTACAACCGTTATCCAAAGTAATAAATTTTAAACCTATATTATACCCGATACTCAATAGGATTTTACGTATATTTTTGTATATATATATATATCCTATCTACGACAGTTATTTGGTATGGGTTCGATAAGACACTCGGCCTGTAATTGTTGTTACCTAATGTGATAATAATACTATAATAATAATACTATATACTAGGTATATTACTTATTATAACTTATAACTTTGTCGTTTTTTTCCGTGACGTTTTTTACCCGTGTCGGTTTTTACCGTGACGTTTTTTGCCTGACGTATTTTTCCGTGTCGTTTTTTTCCGTGTCGTTTTTTACCGATTACCAATATACACGATATAGTCACTGTAGGATATCGGTCTGTAGGTAGGTAGGTACATGTATAATATATATTATATAATGAATAAATGAATAAATATTAATTATATAATAAAATATCCTAGCTCGAGTCGAGTCGACTATACCGTAGGTAAGTTTAATCGCGTTCGGGACGCCGCAACGGTTTAAGAGTTATAGATTTGACTCCAGTTCTTAAGTAGGTAAGGCGTCGGTGGGGATGACCGGCGGCGTTTTTTTTTCGTTATTTACCTTTCGCTATCACATCCGCCTTATCATGACGAAAATGTTCAAGTCTACGGTCTACCTACTGCTTTTACGGCATTTGTACCGTTAGGATTTTATTCGGGTTGCCGGCTAAATATTTTATAGGCCGCGCGCGGCCGAGTTTATCAATAGTTTTGTCAAAATGTCGAGTTTTTTAAAACGTCAGCTGATCTCCCCGTTGGCCAGTTATTTGCGTTCCCCGCTCAATGTATAGGCCGCTCGCGGCCGTTGTTCGTTAGCGACGAGTCCCGGGGCGGATTGACATCGCGGAGAGTGTAGAGCGAAATGTTTCGAATTTTTATTCACGTAATTTATTACT
>NC_042493.1:104380389-104382322 GCF_005508785.2 Acyrthosiphon pisum
GATCCCTAAGCACGAAGGAGGTTCAGCGGGTTACCCGGAAGCCTGTCGGCCCAGGATTGTTAAACACGCTGATTCCTTCAGTGTAGCGCGCGTGCGGCCCAGAACATCTAAGGGCATCACAGACCTGTTATCGCTCAGTCTCGTGCGGCTATGTTCGTCCGCCGCCTGTCCCTCTAAGAAGAGTTTAAGCTCCTGGGAGCCGGCGGTAGCCCTAGTAACGTATCGTGATCCGCCGGCGACGGCCGCGAACACGGCGCGCTTCACCACGGAGCCCGACGCACGACGGACGCAGGCCGACCGGAGGTTGCCCCCCGGCCGACATACGCCCGCCGAACGCCGGGACGCGGATGGCGCGGCCGCGCCCGACGACCGCCGTGGACGACGGGCGAACGCGTTCGGGGATACCGGGCCGAGCCGACGGGTACGCGAACACTGACGGCCGAAACCGCCAGCGCCGCGCACACGCCGACCCGGGTTTACCCGCCTAGTTAGCAGGACAGAGTCTCGTTCGTTATCGGAATTAACCAGACAGATCGCTCCACCAACTAAGAACGGCCATGCACCACCACCCACCGAATCAAGAAAGAGCTCTCAATCTGTCAATCTTTCCGGTGTCCGGGCCTGGTGAGGTTTCCCGTGTTGAGTCAAATTAAGCCGCAGGCTCCACTCCTGGTGGTGCCCTTCCGTCAATTCCTTTAAGTTTCAACTTTGCAATCATACTTCCCCCGGAACCGAAAAGCTTCGGTTTCCCGGAAGCTGCCCGCCGGGTCGTTAATGAAACGCCGGCGGATCGCTAGCTGGCATCGTTTACAGTTAGAACTAGGGCGGTATCTGATCGCCTTCGAACCTCTAACTTTCGTTCTTGATCATACGAGAACGTACTTGGCAAATGCTTTCGCGTCAGTTCGTCTCGAGACGATCCAAGAATTTCACCTCTAACGTCTCGGTACGAATGCCCCCGCCCGTCTCTGTTGATCATTACCTCCGGTCCCGAAAACCGGCCCGGCGGGACGCGCGGGCGACTGGCGCCCGCGGCCCGGCGGCCCGCGCACGGAAACGCCCCGGAGGGCGATTTCGCGCGCCCGCGAAGGGCGGAGATGCGCGGGACCGAGGTCTTGTTCCATTATTCCATGCGACCAGTATTCAGGGCCTTTTGACGAGACGGCCGTGAAGCCGCCCCGCCAGATTCGAGCCTGCTTTGAGCACTCTAATTTGTTCAAAGTAAACGTGTCGGCCCGCCGACGGCACTCGGTGAAGAGCACCGCGCAGCAAGATTGGAGTAGGCGGCCGCCGTCGTCGAACACCGACGGCCGCGCGACGCGTGGCCGCGCGGCGCGCCGGAAGCACGAGACACGTGTCCGCCTGCCGACAATACGTCCGGCCGACGTGCCGGTAACTAACACCCCGAGACGGCTGACGAGCGCGACGGCGACCGCGCCGACGGGACACGTGGTCCCGCGACACGGCCGGCCGCGACACGACGGACCGCCAGGGTGGTCCGGCACCGTCCAGACACAGATCCGACTACGAGCTTTTTAACCGCAACAACTTTAATATACGCTATTGGAGCTGGAATTACCGCGGCTGCTGGCACCAGACTTGCCCTCCAATTGATCCTCGTTTAAAGGTTTTAAAGTGTTCTCATTCCGATTACGGGGCCTCGGATGAGTCCCGTATCGTTATTTTTCGTCACTACCTCCCCGTTCCGGGAGTGGGTAATTTGCGCGCCTGCTGCCCTTCCTTGGATGTGGTAGCCGTTTCTCAGGCTCCCTCTCCGGAATCGAACCCTGATTCCCCGTTACCCGTTACCACCATGGTAGGCATGGAACCTACCATCGACAGTTGATAATGCAGACATTTGAAAGATGCGTCGCCGGTACGGAGACCGTGCGATCAGCTCGAAGTTATTCAGAGTCACCAGGTCCTTTGCGCG
>NC_042493.1:104384270-104394057 GCF_005508785.2 Acyrthosiphon pisum
CCCCGTAACGTGTTCGCGCACGCCACCGACGACCGCCCGCGGTGTACCGTCCGCTGCCAAAATCATTTTTTTTTTTCACCACGAACACCGGCCCGTCGAACGCCCGACAAATTTATCCCTAAGTCCATGCACGGCACAGTGGCACCCGAATCCGCTCCGGAGAAGCCGCCGCCGTCCGACCGGCACTCTGCCCGTCGGTCGTCGACGCGCCCGCGTGACTATCGAATACCCGGTACCGGGGCTCCGAGACCCCGTAACGTGTTCGGCGCACGCCACCGACGACCGCCCGCGGTGTACCGTCCGCTGCCGAAATCATTTTTTTTTTTCACCACGAACACCGCCCGTCGAACGCCGACAAATTTATCCTAAGTCCATGCACGGCACAGTGGCACCCGAATCCGCTCCGGGGAAGCCGCCGCCGTCCGACCGGCACTCTGCCCGTCGGTCGTCGACGCGCCCGCGTGACTATCGAATACCCGGTACCGGGGCTCCGAGACCCCGTAACGTGTTCGGCGCACGCCACCGACGACCGCCCGCGGTGTACCGTCCGCTGCCGAAATCATTTTTTTTTTTCACCACGAACACCGCCCGTCGAACGCCGACCAATTTATCCTAAGTCCATGCACGGCACAGTGGCACCCGAATCCGCTCCGGGGAAGCCGCCGCCGTCCGACCGGCACTCTGCCCGTCGGTCGTCGACGCGCCCGCGTGACTATCGAATACCCGGTACCGGGGCTCCGACACCCCGTAACGTGTTCGGCGCACGCCACCGACGACCGCCCGCGGTGTACCGTCCGCTGCCGAAATCATTTTTTTTTTTCACCACGAACACCGCCCGTCGAACGCCGACCAATTTATCCTAAGTCCATGCACGGCACAGTGGCACCCGAATCCGCTCCGGGGAAGCCGCCGCCGTCCGACCGGCACTCTGCCCGTCGGTCGTCGACGCGCCCGCGTGACTATCGAATACCCGGTACCGGGGCTCC
Source organism: Acyrthosiphon pisum (assembly GCF_005508785.2). NCBI lineage: Eukaryota > Metazoa > Arthropoda > Insecta > Hemiptera > Aphididae > Acyrthosiphon > Acyrthosiphon pisum. The sequence goes on from NC_042493.1 coordinate 104,385,257, forward strand.
GACACCCCGTAACGTGTTCGGCGCACGCCACCGACGACCGCCCGCGGTGTACCGTCCGCTGCCGAAATCATTTTTTTTTTTCACCACGAACACCGCCCGTCGAACGCCGACCAATTTATCCTAAGTCCATGCACGGCACAGTGGCACCCGAATCCGCTCCGGGGAAGCCGCCGCCGTCCGACCGGCACTCTGCCCGTCGGTCGTCGACGCGCCCGCGTGACTATCGAATACCCGGTACCGGGGCTCCGAGACCCCGTAACGTGTTCGGCGCACGCCACCGACGACCGCCCGCGGTGTACCGTCCGCTGCCGAAATCATTTTTTTTTTTCACCTCGAACACCGCCCGTCGAACGCCGACCAATTTATCCTAAGTCCATGCACGGCACAGTGGCACCCGAATCCGCTCCGGGGAAGCCGCCGCCGTCCGACCGGCACTCTGCCCGTCGGTCGTCGACGCGCCCGCGTGACTATCGAATACCCGGTACCGGGGCTCCGACACCCCGTAACGTGTTCGGCGCACGCCACCGACGACCGCCCGCGGTGTACCGTCCGCTGCCGAAATCATTTTTTTTTTTCACCACGAACACCGCCCGTCGAACGCCGACCAATTTATCCTAAGTCCATGCACGGCACAGTGGCACCCGAATCCGCTCCGGGGAAGCCGCCGCCGTCCGACCGGCACTCTGCCCGTCGGTCGTCGACGCGCCCGCGTGACTATCGAATACCCGGTACCGGGGCTCCGAGACCCCGTAACGTGTTCGGCGCACGCCACCGACGACCGCCCGCGGTGTACCGTCCGCTGCCGAAATCATTTTTTTTTTCACCTCGAACACCGCCCGTCGAACGCCGACCAATTTATCCTAAGTCCATGCACGGCACAGTGGCACCCGAATCCGCTCCGGGGAAGCCGCCGCCGTCCGACCGGCACTCTGCCCGTCGGTCGTCGACGCGCCCGCGTGACTATCGAATACCCGGTACCGGGGCTCCGAGACCCCGTAACGTGTTCGGCGCACGCCACCGACGACCGCCCGCGGTGTACCGTCCGCTGCCGAAATCATTTTTTTTTTTCACCTCGAACACCGCCCGTCGAACGCCGACCAATTTATCCTAAGTCCATGCACGGCACAGTGGCACCCGAATCCGCTCCGGGGAAGCCGCCGCCGTCCGACCGGCACTCTGCCCGTCGGTCGTCGACGCGCCCGCGTGACTATCGAATACCCGGTACCGGGGCTCCGAGACCCCGTAACGTGTTCGGCGCACGCCACCGACGACCGCCCGCGGTGTACCGTCCGCTGCCGAAATCATTTTTTTTTTTTCACCTCGAACACCGCCCGTCGAACGCCGACCAATTTATCCTAAGTCCATGCACGGCACAGTGGCACCCGAATCCGCTCCGGAGAAGCCGCCGCCGTCCGACCGGCACTCTGCCCGTCGGTCGTCGACGCGCCCGCGTGACTATCGAATACCCGGTACCGGGGCTCCGAGACCCCGTAACGTGTTCGGCGCACGCCACCGACGACCGCCCGCGGTATACCGTCCGCTGCCGCAATCATTTTTTTTTTCACCTCGAACACCGCCCTTCGAACGCCGACCAATTTATCCTAAGTCCATGCACGGCACAGTGGCACCCGAATCCGCTCCGGGGAAGCCGCCGCCGTCCGACCGGCACTCTGCCCGTCGGTCGTCGACGCGCCCGCGTGACTATCGAATACCCGGTACCGGGGCTCCGAGACCCCGTAACGTGTTCGGCGCACGCCACCGACGACCGCCCGCGGTGTACCGTCCGCTGCCGAAATCATTTTTTTTTTTCACCTCGAACACCGCCCGTCGAACGCCGACCAATTTATCCTAAGTCCATGCACGGCACAGTGGCACCCGAATCCGCTCCGGGGAAGCCGCCGCCGTCCGACCGGCACTCTGCCCGTCGGTCGTCGACGCGCCCGCGTGACTATCGAATACCCGGTACCGGGGCTCCGAGACCCCGTAACGTGTTCGGCGCACGCCACCGACGACCGCCCGCGGTGTACCGTCCGCTGCCGAAATCATTTTTTTTTTTCACCTCGAACACCGCCCGTCGAACGCCGACCAATTTATCCTAAGTCCATGCACGGCACAGTGGCACCCGAATCCGCTCCGGGGAAGCCGCCGCCGTCCGACCGGCACTCTGCCCGTCGGTCGTCGACGCGCCCGCGTGACTATCGAATACCCGGTACCGGGGCTCCGAGACCCCGTAACGTGTTCGGCGCACGCCACCGACGACCGCCCGCGGTGTACCGTCCGCTGCCGAAATCATTTTTTTTTTTCACCTCGAACACCGCCCGTCGAACGCCGACCAATTTATCCTAAGTCCATGCACGGCACAGTGGCACCCGAATCCGCTCCGGGGAAGCCGCCGCCGTCCGACCGGCACTCTGCCCGTCGGTCGTCGACGCGCCCGCGTGACTATCGAATACCCGGTACCGGGGCTCCGAGACCCCGTAACGTGTTCGGCGCACGCCACCGACGACCGCCCGCGGTGTACCGTCCGCTGCCGAAATCATTTTTTTTTTCACCTCGAACACCGCCCGTCGAACGCCGACCAATTTATCCTAAGTCCATGCACGGCACAGTGGCACCCGAATCCGCTCCGGGGACGCCGCCGCCGTCCGACCGGCACTCTGCCCGTCGGTCGTCGACGCGCCCGCGTGACTATCGAATACCCGGTACCGGGGCTCCGACACCCCGTAACGTGTTCGGCGCACGCCACCGACGACCGCCCGCGGTATACCGTCCGCTGCCGAAATCATTTTTTTTTTTCACCTCGAACACCGCCCGTCGAACGCCGACCAATTTATCCTAAGTCCATGCACGGCACAGTGGCACCCGAATCCGCTCCGGGGACGCCGCCGCCGTCCGACCGGCACTCTGCCCGTCGGTCGTCGACGCGCCCGCGTGACTATCGAATACCCGGTACCGGGGCTCCGAGACCCCGTAACGTGTTCGGCGCACGCCCACCGACGACCGCCCGCGGTATACCGTCCGCTGCCGAAATCATTTTTTTTTTTCACCTCGAACACCGCCCGTCGAACGCCGACCAATTTATCCTAAGTCCATGCACGGCACAGTGGCACCCGAATCCGCTCCGGGGACGCCGCCGCCGTCCGACCGGCACTCTGCCCGTCGGTCGTCGACGCGCCCGCGTGACTATCGAATACCCGGTACCGGGGCTCCGAGACCCCGTAACGTGTTCGGCGCACGCCACCGACGACCGCCCGCGGTGTACCGTCCGCTGCCGAAATCATTTTTTTTTTTCACCTCGAACACCGCCCGTCGAACGCCGACCAATTTATCCTAAGTCCATGCACGGCACAGTGGCACCCGAATCCGCTCCGGGGAAGCCGCCGCCGTCCGACCGGCACTCTGCCCGTCGGTCGTCGACGCGCCCGCGTGACTATCGAATACCCGGTACCGGGGCTCCGAGACCCCGTAACGTGTTCGGCGCACGCCACCGACGACCGCCCGCGGTATACCGTCCGCTGCCGCAATCATTTTTTTTTTCACCTCGAACACCGCCCTTCGAACGCCGACCAATTTATCCTAAGTCCATGCACGGCACAGTGGCACCCGAATCCGCTCCGGGGAAGCCGCCGCCGTCCGACCGGCACTCTGCCCGTCGGTCGTCGACGCGCCCGCGTGACTATCGAATACCCGGTACCGGGGCTCCGAGACCCCGTAACGTGTTCGGCGCACGCCACCGACGACCGCCCGCGGTGTACCGTCCGCTGCCGAAATCATTTTTTTTTTTCACCTCGAACACCGCCCGTCGAACGCCGACCAATTTATCCTAAGTCCATGCACGGCACAGTGGCACCCGAATCCGCTCCGGGGAAGCCGCCGCCGTCCGACCGGCACTCTGCCCGTCGGTCGTCGACGCGCCCGCGTGACTATCGAATACCCGGTACCGGGGCTCCGAGACCCCGTAACGTGTTCGGCGCACGCCACCGACGACCGCCCGCGGTGTACCGTCCGCTGCCGAATCATTTTTTTTTTTCACCTCGAACACCGCCCGTCGAACGCCGACCAATTTATCCTAAGTCCATGCACGGCACAGTGGCACCCGAATCCGCTCCGGGGAAGCCGCCGCCGTCCGACCGGCACTCTGCCCGTCGGTCGTCGACGCGCCCGCGTGACTATCGAATACCCGGTACCGGGGCTCCGAGACCCCGTAACGTGTTCGGCGCACGCCACCGACGACCGCCCGCGGTGTACCGTCCGCTGCCGAAATCATTTTTTTTTTTCACCTCGAACACCGCCCGTCGAACGCCGACCAATTTATCCTAAGTCCATGCACGGCACAGTGGCACCCGAATCCGCTCCGGGGAAGCCGCCGCCGTCCGACCGGCACTCTGCCCGTCGGTCGTCGACGCGCCCGCGTGACTATCGAATACCCGGTACCGGGGCTCCGAGACCCCGTAACGTGTTCGGCGCACGCCACCGACGACCGCCCGCGGTGTACCGTCCGCTGCCGAAATCATTTTTTTTTTTCACCTCGAACACCGCCCGTCGAACGCCGACCAATTTATCCTAAGTCCATGCACGGCACAGTGGCACCCGAATCCGCTCCGGGGAAGCCGCCGCCGTCCGACCGGCACTCTGCCCGTCGGTCGTCGACGCGCCCGCGTGACTATCGAATACCCGGTACCGGGGCTCCGAGACCCCGTAACGTGTTCGGCGCACGCCACCGACGACCGCCCGCGGTGTACCGTCCGCTGCCGAAATCATTTTTTTTTTCACCTCGAACACCGCCCGTCGAACGCCGACCAATTTATCCTAAGTCCATGCACGGCACAGTGGCACCCGAATCCGCTCCGGGGAAGCCGCCGCCGTCCGACCGGCACTCTGCCCGTCGGTCGTCGACGCGCCCGCGTGACTATCGAATACCCGGTACCGGGGCTCCGAGACCCCGTAACGTGTTCGGCGCACGCCACCGACGACCGCCCGCGGTGTACCGTCCGCTGCCGAAATCATTTTTTTTTTTCACCTCGAACACCGCCCGTCGAACGCCGACCAATTTATCCTAAGTCCATGCACGGCACAGTGGCACCCGAATCCGCTCCGGGGAAGCCGCCGCCGTCCGACCGGCACTCTGCCCGTCGGTCGTCGACGCGCCCGCGTGACTATCGAATACCCGGTACCGGGGCTCCGAGACCCCGTAACGTGTTCGGCGCACGCCACCGACGACCGCCCGCGGTGTACCGTCCGCTGCCGAATTCAAAAAAAAAAAAATTACCACCATTGTGCGTAGCGGTACGGCATGTGAATTTTAAAATTAAAAACCTCGTCCGAGCGTCGGCCGTCGGTCAGAAAATTCTTCTCGAGGCACACCAATGTCAACGCGTAGTGGCACGGTAGCCGAATTTAAAAAAAAAAATTACCACCACCGTGCGTAGCGGTACGGCATGAGGAGTTGAAAAAAATGATTATCACCGTGCGTAGTGGTACGGCATGTGAATTTTAAAATTAAAAACCTCGTCCGAGCGTCGGCCGTCGGTCAGAAAATTCGTCTCGAGGCACACCAATGTCAACGCGTAGTGGTACGGCAGCCGAATTTTTAAAAAAAAATTACAATCACCGTGCGTAGTGGGACGGCAGCCGAATTTAAAAAAAAAAATTACCATCACCGTGCGTAGTGGCACGGCATGAGGAGTTGAAAAAAATTAATATCACCGTGCGTAGTGGTACGGCATGTGAATATTACAATTAAGAACCTCGCCCGAGCGAAGGCCGTCGGTACGGCCCACTGGCCATATGCCTATCAATTATCTAGCGAAACCAAAGCCAAGCGCAAACGATCGATTCGACTGAAATTATCTAGCGAAACCTCAGCCAAGGACAAACGATCGATTCGACTGAAATTATCTAGCGAAACCTCAGCCAAGCGCAAACGATCGAGACGACTCAAATTATCTAGCGAAACCAATGCCAAGGACAAACGATCGATTCGACTGAAATTATCTAGCGAAACCAATGCCAAGGGCAAACGATCGAGACGACTCAAATTATCTAGCGAAACCTCAGCCAAGCGCAAACGATCGAGACGACTCAAATTATCTAGCGAAACCTCAGCCAAGCGCAAACGATCGAGACGACTGAAATTATCTAGCGAAACCAATGCCAAGGACAAACGATCGATTCGACTGAAATTATCTAGCGAAACCAATGCCAAGGGCAAACGATCGAGACGACTCAAATTATCTAGCGAAACCAATGCCAAGGACAAACGATCGATTCGACTGAAATTATCTAGCGAAACCAATGCCAAGGGCAAACGATCGAGACGACTCAAATTATCTAGCGAAACCAATGCCAAGGGTAGTTAGTGGCACGGTAGCCGAATTTTAAAAAAAAAATTACCATCACCGTGCGTAGTGGCACGGCATGAGGAGTTGAAAAAAATTAATATCACCGTGCGTAGTGGTACGGCCATGGGATATTACCAATTAAGAACCTCGCCCCGAGCGAAGGCCGTCGGTACGGCCCCACTGGCCATATGCCTATCAATATCTAGCGAACCCAAAGGCCAACGCGCAAACGATCGATTCGACTGAAAATTATCTAGCGAAACCTCAGCCCAAGGACAAACGATCGATTCGACTGAAATTATCTAGCGAAACGTCAGCCAAGCGCAAACGATCGATACGACTGAAATTATCTAGCGAAACCAATGCCAAGGGCAAACGATCGAGACGACTGAAATTATCTAGCGAAACCTCAGCCAAGCGCAAACGATCGATACGACTGAAATTATCTAGCGAAACCAATGCCAAGGGCAAACGATCGAGACGACTCAAATTATCTAGCGAAACCTCAGCCAAGCGCAAACGATCGAGACGACTCAAATTATCTAGCGAAACCTCAGCCAAGGACAAACGATCGATTCGACTGAAATTATCTAGCGAAACCAATGCCAAGGGCAAACGATCGAGACGACTCAAATTATCTAGCGAAACCTCAGCCAAGCGCAAACGATCGAGACGACTCAAATTATCTAGCGAAACCTCAGCCAAGCGCAAACGATCGAGACGACTCAAATTATCTAGCGAAACCAATGCCAAGGACAAACGATCGATTCGACTGAAATTATCTAGCGAAACCAATGCCAAGGGCAAACGATCGAGACGACTGAAATTATCTAGCGAAACCTCAGCCAAGCGCAAACGATCGATACGACTGAAATTATCTAGCGAAACCAATGCCAAGGGCAAACGATCGAGACGACTCAAATTATCTAGCGAAACCTCAGCCAAGCGCAAACGATCGAGACGACTCAAATTATCTAGCGAAACCAATGCCAAGGACAAACGATCGATTCGACTGAAATTATTCTAGCGAAGCCAATGCCAAGGGCAAACGATCGAGACGACTCAAATATCTAGCGAAACCTCAGCCAAGCGCAAACGATCGAGACGACTCAAAATATCTAGCGAAACCAATGCCAAGGACAAACGATCGATTCGACTGAAATTATCTAGCGAAACCAATGCCAAGGGCAAACGATCGAGACGACTGAAATTATCTAGCGAAACCTCAGCCAAGCGCAAACGATCGATACGACTGAAATTATCTAGCGAAACCAATGCCAAGGGCAAACGATCGAGACGACTCAAATTATCTAGCGAAACCTCAGCCAAGCGCAAACGATCAAGACGACTCAAATTATCTAGCGAAACCAATGCCAAGGACAAACGATCGATTCGACTGAAATTATCTAGCGAAACCAATGCCAAGGGCAAACGATCGAGACGACTCAAATTATCTAGCGAAACCAATGCCAAGGGTAGTTAGTGGCACGGTAGCCGAATTTTAAAAAAAAATGACAATCACCGTGCGTAGTGGTACGGCAGCCGAATTTTAAAAAAAAAATTACCATCACCGTGCGTAGTGGCACGGCAGCCGAATTTTAAAAAAAAATTACCATCACCGTGCGTAGTGGTACGGCAGCCGAATTTTAAAAAAAAAATTACCATCACCGTGCGTAGTGGCACGGCAGCCGAATTTTAAAAAAAAATTACCATCACCGTGCGTAGTGGCACGGCAGCCGAATTTTAAAAAAAAATTACCATCACCGTGCGTAGTGGCACGGCGATGCGGAGTTGAAAAAAAAACCACGCCCGGAGGACGCGTTAAAAAAAATCGTCTCAAATTAATCCTATGTCGGTGCGTAGTGGTACGGCGATTAGGAATTGAAAAAAAAAGGCGCCCGCCGCGTGGAACGCGACCGGTGGGCCGATCCGTTCACGCATCGGTCACTGGGGGTCCTGTCCAACCGACAAGACGAACCCCCGAGGCAAAGGGCAGTCTTAACAGATCGCAGCGTGGTAACTGCTCTGCCGAGTACAACACCCAGCCCGGTACTTAAGTCGTCTGCAGACGATTCCGAAAACCCACACCGTTTGCCGCGGGATCACCGCGTTCACCGTTGATGCACGGCCAGCGGGCCCGAGAGCCCGCGCGGCCGAGAATCCGGCTCGTCGTGGACCCGAAGGTCCGTGCTTTGACGCCTTCCCGATGTATACTGGGTTCTCCTCCGCCGTACGGACGATCGTTTTCCCGAGACCGGCCCGAAAGCCGGCCCGGCTGTTTTCTCCAGAGTGGATACGGCCTTAGAGGCGTTCAGGCGTAATCCAACGGATGGTAGCCTCGCACCAACGCCCGCTCGGGCGAGTGCCGAACCAAATGTCCGAACCTGCCGTTCCTCTCGTACTGGGCAGGATTACTATCGTAACGACTGCCGCCGTAAAGGCGGTTTCGATCGCGTGCGA
>NC_042493.1:104396493-104398395 GCF_005508785.2 Acyrthosiphon pisum
TGGGCAGAAATCACATCGCGTCAACACCCGTCCCGGGCCATCGCGATGCTTTGTTTTAATTAGACAGTCGGATTCCCCTGGTCCGTGCCAGTTCTGAGTTGACCGTTACATGGCTGTCGATCCGGCTACGCGACCGACGGCGCGGCGGCCGGACCGCCCGGTGACGGCGAACCGACACCAAGGCGGTCGGCCGGCCGCGACGCGGCCAGCGACCGAAGCTCGGTGGTTCCACGGTCGGCGGACGGCGACGGGCCCGCGGCCGCCTCGAGGCTCCCGTTCCGAAGACCGGGCGCACGGGCGACGGCCGGGGTGTCGCCAAAAACGCCTACGCTTCTACGACGACCCGAACCCGGCAGCCACGCTCCTCAGAGCCAATCCTTATCCCGAAGTTACGGATCGGTTTTGCCGACTTCCCTTACCTACATTATTCTATGCGGCTAGAGGCTGCTCACCTCGGAGACCTGCTGCGGATATCGGTACGAACCGACGCGAAGACTCCGCGTGGCCCTCTCTCGAATTTTCAAGGTCCGCGTGGGGATCACGGACACCGCCGCAACGAGCGGTGCTCTTCGCGCTCGCGTCCCTATCGCCCGGCTAGAGGATTCCAGGGACGTACAACGCTCACAGAGAAAAGAGAACTCTACCCAGATCCCCCGGCGGCTTCTTCGAGTTCATTCTGGTTACCCAGACGAGACAAAAGAGCCCCGAACACTAGGGAGCGGTTCCGCGTCGGGTTCCGGAATACGAACCGGATTCCCTCTCGCCCCAAGGGCGATTCGAAAACGCCTTCGCCCGTGGTACGAGGATCTCTCCCCGGGCTTAGGATCGACTGACTCTTGGACAAACGGCTGTTCACAAGAAACCCTTCTCCACGGCAGCCCCCGAGGGCCCCTCTCGAGTATTTGCTACTACCACCAAGATCTGCACCGACGGCGGCTCCAGGCGGTCTCGCGACCTGCCCTTCGACGCACACCGCCGCGCCATCCTACTCGTCGAGGCTTGCCGGGACCGGCCGCCGCGAGCGACGACTGGCCCCACTATGCCGTCGACGGCCGAGTATAGGCACGACGCTCCAGCGCCATCCATTTTCAGAGCTAGTTGCTTCGGCAGGTGAGTTGTTACACACTCTTAGCGGATTCCGACTTCCATGGCCACCGTCCTGCTGTCATCAGCAACCAACGCCTTTCATGGTCTCTGAATACGCGTCGATTTCGGCGCCTTAACTCGGCGTTCGGTTCATCCCGCAGCGCCAGTTCTGCTTACCAAAAATGGCCCACTAAGCGCCTAGGGTTCCGTCGCCGGCTTCGCACGCGGTTCACGCGGTGTACCAGGTAAAGCCGGCGATCTCACTCATTTATAGTTTGAGAATAGGTTGAGGTCGTTTCGGCCCCAATGTCCTCTAATCATTCGCTTTACCGTATGAGACATCCTCCGTGTTACGAGCGTGTTGTTACCGCGCCGTACAGCGCGGAGTCCCACCGGCGTCCGTACGCCCGCGAACGGGCGGGACACATCGGCGCCAGCTATCCTGAGGGAAACTTCGGATGGAACCAGCTACTAGATGGTTCGATTAGTCTTTCGCCCCTATACCCAGCTCAGACGATCGATTTGCACGTCAGAATCGCTGCGGACCTCCATCAGGGTTTCCCCTGACTTCATCCTGGCCAGGCATAGTTCACCATCTTTCGGGTACCAACGTGTGCGCTAAGGGTGCGCCCCCAGCCGGCCGAAGCCGACTTGGCGGAGACGCCCCCGGACTGCGGACCAGCGCGACTTTGAACGCCGGTGGGTTCGGTCGCTAGGCCATCGTCCGCACCGTAAACGGTTCACTTTCATTGCGCCAAACGTGGTTTTTCGTAAGATACACCGTTGACTCGCGCACACGTTAGACTCCTTGGTCCG
>NC_042493.1:104404581-104406154 GCF_005508785.2 Acyrthosiphon pisum
GGGCGAACGCGTTCGGGGATACCCGGGCCGAGCCGACGGGTACGCGAACACTGACGGCCGAAACCGCCAGCGCCGCGCACACGCCGACCCGGGTTTACCCGCCTAGTTAGCAGGACAGAGTCTCGTTCGTTATCGGAATTAACCAGACAGATCGCTCCACCAACTAAGAACGGCCATGCACCACCACCCACCGAATCAAGAAAGAGCTCTCAATCTGTCAATCTTTCCGGTGTCCGGGCCTGGTGAGGTTTCCCGTGTTGAGTCAAATTAAGCCGCAGGCTCCACTCCTGGTGGTGCCCTTCCGTCAATTCCTTTAAGTTTCAACTTTGCAATCATACTTCCCCCGGAACCGAAAAGCTTCGGTTTCCCGGAAGCTGCCCGCCGGGTCGTTAATGAAACGCCGGCGGATCGCTAGCTGGCATCGTTTACAGTTAGAACTAGGGCGGTATCTGATCGCCTTCGAACCTCTAACTTTCGTTCTTGATCATACGAGAACGTACTTGGCAAATGCTTTCGCGTCAGTTCGTCTCGAGACGATCCAAGAATTTCACCTCTAACGTCTCGGTACGAATGCCCCCGCCCGTCTCTGTTGATCATTACCTCCGGTCCCGAAAACCGGCCCGGCGGGACGCGCGGGCGACTGGCGCCCGCGGCCCGGCGGCCCGCGCACGGAAACGCCCCGGAGGGCGATTTCGCGCGCCCGCGAAGGGCGGAGATGCGCGGGACCGAGGTCTTGTTCCATTATTCCATGCGACCAGTATTCAGGGCCTTTTGACGAGACGGCCGTGAAGCCGCCCCGCCAGATTCGAGCCTGCTTGAGCACTCTAATTTGTTCAAAGTAAACGTGTCGGCCCGCCGACGGCACTCGGTGAAGAGCACCGCGCAGCAAGATTGGAGTAGGCGGCCGCCGTCGTCGAACACCGACGGCCGCGCGACGCGTGGCCGCGCGGCGCGCCGGAAGCACGAGACACGTGTCCGCCTGCCGACAATACGTCCGGCCGACGTGCCGGTAACTAACACCCCGAGACGGCTGACGAGCGCGACGGCGACCGCGCCGACGGGACACGTGGTCCCGCGACACGGCCGGCCGCGACACGACGGACCGCCAGGGTGGTCCGGCACCGTCCAGACACAGATCCGACTACGAGCTTTTTAACCGCAACAACTTTAATATACGCTATTGGAGCTGGAATTACCGCGGCTGCTGGCACCAGACTTGCCCTCCAATTGATCCTCGTTTAAAGGTTTTAAAGTGTTCTCATTCCGATTACGGGGCCTCGGATGAGTCCCGTATCGTTATTTTTCGTCACTACCTCCCCGTTCCGGGAGTGGGTAATTTGCGCGCCTGCTGCCTTCCTTGGATGTGGTAGCCGTTTCTCAGGCTCCCTCTCCGGAATCGAACCCTGATTCCCCGTTACCCGTTACCACCATGGTAGGCATGGAACCTACCATCGACAGTTGATAAGGCAGACATTTGAAAGATGCGTCGCCGGTACGGAGACCGTGCGATCAGCTCGAAGTTATTCAGAGTCACCAGGTCTTTGCGCGGGCCGCGATCGGGACGCGCACGAAG
>NC_042493.1:104406204-104407528 GCF_005508785.2 Acyrthosiphon pisum
AATATTAAACAGTATGCACAAATTCATAATATTATATACGTAGGTACTATTTACGTTGGTACTATTCTTAGTAACTTTCGAATAGAAATATCTATGAAAAAATTATTTTATATATATTAATAGGAATACAAATTAAATAATCAGAATACTAAACAATAATTTCAGTGCATATTGTACAAAGTATATTACCATAATTATTAATAAAATAGGCAATTAATATTTATTTCTAATGTGTCTGTAGCTAACCAGAAACTTTTTTTCAATTTATTTAAGTACCAAGGTATTTGACTTAATATTATTATTAAACTATTTATTTAGACTGTTTGCAGTCTGCAAACAATTATTTGTGTGATAATTTCTTTTTTATTCATAAGATACATTATTTTTGTTCTGATTTTTATCTTTATTTTTAATTATTTTAAATATTACAACTAGTTGTTTTTTTTATTTCAAATTAATTTAAGTATAAAATTGTTTTAAATTACATTATTGTACTATGTATTATATACTACAATTTTGGTAAGCTTATTAATAATACATATTGCATACAATTTCTTATTATTATTTTTTAATTATTCTTTAGTTTCTCAGTGCTCAAAATTGTGATTTGAATATTCCATTATTCATTTAGTCTTCTAAAATATTTTTTTCCGCATAATGAATTTGTTTTAATACAAGATAAGAATTGATTGAATAAAACAAAAGTCTAGTAGTTTATCGGATTTTTATTTTAATATTATAAATTTAAACAAACAATGTACACACATCAAAATTATGTACCTATTATAACGTATTAGTATAATTAGATATTTGTATTACAACTTTAAAATATAATCAAATATTACAAATATTATTACAAAATGAATTTTCTTCGCTTATTTTTCTTCATGTCGTGTAGTCAATCTGATTATGTAACAAAATAAAAATAAAATGGTTAGATTTTAAAATTTATCTCCAATACTTAAAAAGAGTTATTATTTTTTCTTTACAACTCTGCTTAAAATATATTAAAAATATATTTGATATACAGTACATAATATTCATTTACCTTTTAAAATGACCATCTATCAATGTCTGTTACCCATTGTTTGGCTTTGGTTTGTAGGTTTTGATTTATAATTAATTGAGATATCGTCCTGGATCATGGAGGTGGTAGTGTTAGGTTAGCTTAGGTTACGCCAAAGAACCTTTCAATAACATTTTTAGCTCTAATTTGACACTCATTGTACAACTATTCTACTGGTGTATGGCAAACTTGAATTGGAGTCATCTAACTAGCAATGCATAGCCACTGTTTCCTTCCACTGCAGTGGCGTATTTTGGG
>NC_042493.1:104407798-104416642 GCF_005508785.2 Acyrthosiphon pisum
TTTTTATCTTGCGGTTCTGTGCCTTCATGTGTCTGTGTTACTTGTTTTTCCAGCGGGAATTTGTGTATATTTAGATATTAATACATTACAATGATGTTTTTTTTTAAATATATTAATACGTTGGATCTTAAATGTCCATGTACATTTATTTTAAAACATATTATTATTTATCAATTGAATTTGAATCATTTTTCATTTAATTGTCGTTGAAGAAACAAGGCAGATAAAATATACAATAGTGAAATAGTAATATTATCAAATTATTGTCATTGGTAAGTACCTATATTATTTATAATATTTATTTTTCACAAGTAAAAAATACTTTAAGTGTATTTATTATTTTCTATTTTCTATTTTAAAAATTATTATTATTTGCGTTTATTTTTATTTTTAAATTAAAATTTTGTTTACAGTAGGTATTTTATACACATATGATTTAAATTACATAAAAATTACTACTTTTAATTAAATAAATAAAAAATATTTTATTACAATATTTGATGAGTATATTATGAACTTGGTGATAGTAGGTTTAAAACAAAGAAATATTGCAACCAATTAACAAATAAGTATATACCTATAATATCTGGACACCCCCCCCCCCCAAAAAAAAAAAAAAACATACAAAATACGCCACTGCCCTCCAGAACTACATCCCCGTATACTCCATGCTCAGACAAAGCTCTTCTTTTAGATCAGCAGTTCTCAAACTGAAAGACTACATGGTAATACGTGGAAGGTCGTATGGTAGTAGAACAAAAAATTAAAAATAAATATTAAATTCTGAGCATAACAATGATTTTATAATGTCGTATTTTTTTTTTTTTTTTTAATATTCAGATAATAATACTCAGATTTCACGGGAAATACCTCAATAAATAAGATATGTCATAATCGTAGATATGTATCGCAGACGTACATAGATAAATTCTGATTATTTTTTATAAGACGTACTAAACATTTTCTCTTCTGCTGTTTAGTTTATTGGTGCTAGTCAACGTAAAAAGTTGAGTTTACCTATGTCTTTAAATATTTACGTTGTTACTTGACTTGTGTTTATAATAATTATTACAATTTACCACATACATAATTTTATATCAGTACTATAAAAGTAAAAAACATGGATAAGTGGCTAAAAAAGCAACAGACAATAAATCTATATCAGAAAACTGTTCAGTAAGTTCTACTTCTAAATCGGAAAGGGCAAGTCAAGATGTAAATAATCCTATGAAAATAAGAAAATTTGTAAGGAAATATGATCCTGAGTACATTAATATTGGATTCACGGTCATAAATGTAAGCAATGAGCCTTGGCCTCAATGTGTTATCTGCTTTGAAATTCATTCAAAGTAAGAAACAATCTTTATTAAAATGTCACCTTTCTACAAAACATTCAAAGTTAGAAAACAAACTAAAATACTATTTCATTTGAACAATTTTAGAGATAAAAAAGAATCTTTGATAGAATTGTCGTGCGATGAAAGTTTTAAAATTGAATTTACTAAATTAGAATTGGGTAAGTTTTGGATAAAGATTAAAAACAAATATCTGTTGCTATCTAAAAAAGCATAGTTATTTCAAAACCGCTTATCTTTGTGAAATCGGTTTCTCCTCAATGATCGTAGTAAAAAAAAAACTTTGAAATAAACTGAATCTCAAACCAAATTTACGCTTAAAATTAAGTACGACTGAACCAGATATATCAATTCATTGCTAATATCAAATCTACAAATCCATGTTTCTCATTGAAAATGTGTTATGTAATTCATATTTTAATTTAAAAACACTTATAAATTTGTATTAATAAATAAATAATAATTATATTGTAGTGTTTTACTGCCTTTTTATTTAAAATAAAAGCATTTAACTATGTAGAGTTTGTATCGTTCTATTTTTAATCATTAGTGGTACTTGACTAATTGATAATATACTTAAGTAGTACGCGCAAAACAAAGTTTGAGAACCGCTGTTAGACTGACTATTTCTAGAATCATGAGTACTTCCATCATATCTCACTACAATATCAATGATCTCCAGATTTGAGTTGCATGTTGCCTGAATAGGTATTCAAAAAATAATAAACTTTCCTATTCCAAAAACGCTCATAGGTATCTCCACCTGAAATCCAAAAAAATCAATAATTTATAAAAACATCTTATTAAATTACATTTATTATTTTTTGAATAACGACATGATAAGAAAATGTATTAGAAATTTATTGATCCCACTGTAGAATACCATTGAAATCAGAAGAAAATCCTAGTTTCACCATTGAGTGCTCGACAAAACGCGTAAGAAAATTTGAAAATCTCGCTTAATAGTAGTTTTACGGTAGGATTTTGTCTATAAACTATCAATATTAATTGGATTCTCGTAATGAGCTACATAAAATGCATATTTTTGATTTGCCAAAAACTTGAAATTTAAGATTTTTAAAACATCAATAAAGGTTTAAACGTTTTTAAAAACCCAAAAATGTCAAATATTAATGCGGGTGGGTAATATACATATTTGATAGTACTTTTTTTTTTGTTACTTTATTAACATTGATAAGCAATAGCATAGCTTACTTTGTGCATAATCCTATTCATTGTAGAGGAACTGAAGCTACACAGATCTCCAGCAGTTGTTTGGTAGCACCTAGTTGCGTTAAATCGTAGAGCGCACAGTAACTTATTGATCGAGGATACACAGCAATTCCTGTAGAAAAGAAATAAATTATTATACTTTGAAGACGTCTTACAAGTTACAAAATTACACCCTTCAATAATATAATATTGCTTTGTACTTTAGTTGATTATCTCATTGTAGCTAATCCTCTAAAGTGATTCATAAGGAATATTAAATACTCAATACTTATAATAACTGGTACTTAGGTATTTTGGCGTAGGTAGTAAACACTGACTTTTTTTACTGTCCATTGTTTAAAATGCTTAACGTGGACACTTTGTACTATTATATATATAAGGTATATATTGTAAATATAAGTGGTATACCTATGCTGTAAGTATATAAAAGTTGTCAACAATAAAGTCCTTCTATTTGGAATGTAAGGTGTCAAACAATGTATAATTCTCATCGAACTGGTAATTTTAGTGAAGGGTGGAATATTTGGTTCAATAAATTAGTAGGAACAACGAATCTAAGTTTTTAGAGAGTTTTGCAGGCAATACAATGGACAAATGTGGCAATAGACTTCATAAGAGACAAAAATCCTATACTGTTTGCCATAATAACTGTTAAATAAAAAATATCAAATTTTTAAATTCTATATATTATAAGTACATGTAGTTTTTAAAGATTTTTTTCAGGATTAGATATATTTTATTTGTCATTTTGACTTATTTATATTGTAGACATTTTTAATTTACTTTAAAACTGACAATATTCCATCTGACTGCACCAGTGCACACTGGTCTACACTGGTCGACACCGTGAATTTTGGCGGTGTGGAAAATTATGTGATACTGTGATTATGGTATCAGTGTTCGCGCATTGTGTGCACTAGTGCAGTCAGATGGAAAACGCTATAAGATTTATAATCATAATATTATTGATTGTTTGATTATTATTAATGTACAATATAGGTCACAACTTACTATTTATTTTTCTATATTAATAATTGATATTACCTATATATACTTACTACTTAGATATATAACTTTTATTTATAATATTATAATATCCTGTATGTATGTAATAGTACAAAGTGTCCGCGTTTCGCACTTTCAATGCTTGACGTGTAAAATGACCTAGAACCAGTGTAGGTACATGCTGACAAGAATTTTACTGACCCGTCTATTTTATACTAAAGGTTTTCCTGAGTTTCCTCCAGAATCGACAAATCTGTTAATTTTGTGAGACTGTGCCGCTTTATCAAACTCTTCTGCATTTCCCGTAACCACCCAGGACGACGGACAGCGAAATCTGATCATCTTCGTCATTGTCGTCTTCATAACATGGTCACGAGGTCGGTGCATTTTGTGTGGCTACTGGTTAATGTTTATCATAAAGTATATTAAAGTATATTATCTAAGTATATAAGTTTATTTAAATAATTTATACGATTATTGTATTAGAACGACACCGACCAAACAGTGAATAAAACCCAATCAAATAACAAGCAAATTAATGTTGATAACATTAATAGTTGTTGATAACCTGTTGTGATCGCGACGGCGGCAGTCGGAACCAGATTTATTATCTACCGATGTGGTCGGCACCCAGATAATTATCTATAATTTATATAAGCACCACCTATCTTATCCGCGATAAATTGTTATTAAACTTGTCATTGTCATGATCTTATCTCCGTTCTAGCGGCCTTGACCGAGAGCGCCGAGAGCGAAGCACCGCCTTAAACGGCCCGTGACGCGCCCCGGTGGCCAACGATGAAACATAAAATATCGCTGCCGGCGGCCCTCGTTGGCAGGCCCGACAACACCGCCCCACCC
This sequence comes from Acyrthosiphon pisum, assembly GCF_005508785.2. NCBI lineage: Eukaryota > Metazoa > Arthropoda > Insecta > Hemiptera > Aphididae > Acyrthosiphon > Acyrthosiphon pisum. The sequence continues at coordinate 104,412,253 of NC_042493.1, forward strand.
CTCCAACCATCACCGCGGAACATTATGGTTCTACGCCGGCACCGACGTCGATTATCGGGCGGCGAGCCGTTCCGCAGCGGCGTCGACGTCCCACCACCGAACAACGTCATCGATTCGCCGGACCGCGCACAATATTTTCATACAAGTGTACATGCACAACAAAAACAACAATAATAATAATTAATAACAATACGGAATAATAATACTATAATATTGTTCTATGATATTGTATTCATCGAATTCTGGGGCAGCAGCAGCGATAATAGATCGCAGCACGTAACTGACGGAAACCCAATTAATGATTACTATTCTAATAATATATTATATATTATATAATATAAGAATCTAACTTGATTTTGGAGACGAAGGAGACCGGTTTGTTTATTTATTATTATTATTAATTATTTATTTATTTGTTTGCACTTGCGTTTTTCTATTTGAAATGTATATTATTCATTGAACAAACAATTTATTGTTACATTTTTTTTCTACCTTATCTCTATTCTATAATAAAAAGAGAATAAAATTTACCACTCCAGTGGTTGAATTCAAATGTAGGATAATATATAATTTTCAGAAATTAGCAATGACAATAACTACAATAATATGTAATTATATTATATTATTTGTATAGCTAAAAAATAGTTTTTAAATTTAATTATAAAAAAATAATTTCTTCGGGAAGAAGGTCAGGCAGCTAGTCTTTTATAAAATTTAAGTTGTAACTAGGTAGGTACTATAAATTATCAAGGCATTAACCGGGCATTAACGAGTTAATCAGTTAGAGTTAAATTACTTTTAACTAAGTTAATGAACGAGTTACATTTTTTCCCATGTTATTCAGTAACTTAAGAGTTAGTTAATTTTATTGTCACGTTAAGTTAATTTTTTTCCTAAACCGCAGATTTAAAATAAATTCAATTTTGTAAATATGAATTTTATAAAAAAAAATCTGAAATATTAGATATAGGTATTAATTAGTAAATAATAATTGATGATAATAGTTATTTAATGCATATTCACAGAAAACATTATACAACTAGATATATTATTATAAACGGAAATGTTATAGTGGTGTACTGGTGTAACCGCGCGTCATTAATAAAATAAAAATATAACAATTTACTCAGTGTCCCGTACACGTTTGTAATGTTTGTAGAGTCATTAGTCATTACTAGAGTGCCTTGATAGAGATCAAGGCACTCTAGTCATTACCTAATCATTATTTATTATTATATTTGTCTTCATTCATAGAATTACAGCGATAACTTGGCTCGTCGGCGTAAATAATTTAAACCTGTAGTAGCGTGGTAGTTCATCGTATTTATTGCATACATTTATTTAAAAATTGTAAGACATCTATTGAATTATTATGTTATTTGTTGACTTTAAAAAAAGGTAGGTATGTATAATTATTAATTTTATATTTAATAAAAAAAGTAACTTATTTTTAACTAAGTAAAATTAGTTTTATTTTCTAATTAGCTTGTAACTTTTACAAGTTAAAAAAAAATAATATAACTTTAAACTTAACTTAAATTTTTTTATATTAACTTAACGAGTTAAAAAAAAAAAGCTAACTTGCCCAGCCTTGTAAATTATACAGTGTGTCTGTGTTATACCACTTATACCACTTATAAACAGTCTTTTAAAAAAAAAAAAAGTATTTGTACCTAGATAAACTTTAAAATACTTTCTGAACTGAATTTCGTGTTTTACAATAATTTTGTAGACCATTTTACTCTTCAGTTTTTTTTTTGTCGAAGTACCTAGGTACTAATCTATTTTAATTAATAATTATTGGTTGCGAATAATTCAGAAATATGTTATGTACCTACGTAATACCTATTATAAAATCTCGATTTTTATTTTAGATTCTGAGCTGAGCAATGAATGTATCGATTTTACAATGATGTGTGTTATTAAATTTCGTTTTGTACCTATTGGGACAGTAAAAATAATTAATATTTTAGGTAGGTACATCCATTATTTGGTACTTGGTAGTCAAACAACACTTTTGTATAATTCAAGATTTCGAAGGAGTTCAAAATCGTTTTTCCCGGTTCTATCTTTTAAATTTAAATTCGATCTTCCACAGTATTTTGCAGATTTGATGGCGTACCTACTATCAGTGGCGTGCACAGAATTTTCGCACAAAGGTAGTCAAGTGGGTAGGTACCGATCTGCTGTATACAGTAGGTGTCTATAGAGGTGTCTCTATAACGACTAACGAATGTTTTGAATTTGAACTCAATGATACATAATCTTTGTACACGGAAAACGATTCTGAGCGAATACGCGTCTGTCTGCCTATAGGATATAATATTAGGTAGGTATCTTCTGAATATATTTTATGATATTATTGTGATTAAAGTCATTTGTTTAACCATTATGAATATAAGTACTACTGCAGGTTTAATTTATTTTTGCCGAAAAAATTGTATCTAAAAAATACGACAATATGAGTATAAAATATAATGACATAATAGTAGGTACCTGTTTTGTCAAAATTCTATCTTCAGACGCTCATAAAAAATTATTGCAGATTTACGTTCAAACTTTTTTTTTTAATTTCCACCAAGAATAACTTATTACTTATGAGTTATGAGGAACCTTTTACTAAATGTTCAAGTATTTCGACAAAGCAAAAAATGTTATGTCGACAATTTTATTTTAAAAAGACTTATAAAATCGATGCTTTTTTATGTTAATAAATAGTTCATGATATTTTTAAAATTGTATGTAGTACAAAATAGCTACATAGGTAATACGGGTATCAATTATTCAATTAACAATTATCGTATTTCTCATGAAAAATTTAAATGATATGTCAACTTTTTAGTGTTTAAGCAAATTTAAATGATAGGTAGGTAGGTACATTAGTTAGGTATATACAGTAGTGTACCAGGTACCAAGGTACAAGGAAAAGTGGGCATTAACTAGTTAGTTAAATTTCTAATAAACTTATAAAATTAACTAGTTCAATAAATTGTCAGTTGAAATAACTTAAGTTTTTTCAGTTTATTTAAAAATAATCCATAAAGTTAAAAAATGTTATGCTTTTATACGTAAATATTAATACTAAAATAACAATTTAATTAATACAAAACTAGGTATAATAACGGAAACATTTCTGTTATTTTTCTTGATAAAATAATTAGGTATATAAATAGATACATTTTAGTAAATTCAATAGGCACAAATTCATAATATTATATTATAAGCTTAAATTGCTGTTTGATATGAAAAAATTAATATTTGTTAAATGATTAATTGGGATGTGTTGAGCTTAAATATTGAACAACCATGTAAAGTAAAATAGGTAGGTACATTACGTACATTACATTGAAAGTTCAATAACATTTTTTATTAGTATTTAGGAAATTAGATGGATCACAGTCACTATTTATGTGATCCACATGGCACATACTAGGTAACTAAAAACAGTAAATTAACTTTTTTTAAACTGAGTTCAGATAGTTCTTTTTCCCTATTTACTTTTAACTCATTGAGTTAAATGTATGATTTGTTAACCGTTAAGTTTTAACTTATCGATATTGTGGCTTCTTAACTTGAGTTAAATATTTGCATTAAGTTACCCACTTTTGTCTACAAGCAACAAGCTACAATACTTATAGACAGTACTGCAGTAACAATACAATATATTTTATACTTGTTAGTTGATACTACTTAATAATAAATAACAATATAATTTAAAAGAGGCGACTTAAATAAAATAAATAGTTCAAAATTCATTAATTTATCCGAACTACAAAATAGTTCAAATTCCAATGAAATGTACAAACTCCAAAAAAAGGAGAACATGTCAAACGTTATTGGAAACATGAAATGTATTGTTGTAAATATAATATAGCTTTTCATTGAACCTCTACAGATGAGCGACTAAAGTGCGCAGCTATTAATATGTTGAATAATCATAGAACAGGATCACACAACATCTCCGTAATTATTTAGGTACCTATACCTAATGACGATAATATTTTATTAAAAATGTTTTGTGAAAGTTTTTAAATATTTTTATTAGGTAGAGATTTTTTTAGTTGTATTATTATGACGTTCGAGTTCGAATTTTATCAATTAATTCAACTATTATTGATTTGTATTTAATTGTTTTATATTTTTACATACTTTTAATTTTTTGTCCGGGGCCCGGGGGGAAATTGTCTTGTTTGGGCGGCAAACGTCCAATTCATCGGTGGCTGGGGGAGTGGGTAAAACTTCCTAAAATATTTCTGACCTTGGTGCGATTAACCGTGATCGGTCCAAAATGTAATAATGGTGCCAAGGAATGTTAGGAATGTATTATCGGTGAAAAAATCTGACGCCAGCCGAATATAATATCATATAAATGTGATTTGTGCGTGTTTTT
>NC_042493.1:104416692-104417474 GCF_005508785.2 Acyrthosiphon pisum
TTAGACGTATGCGGTGACGTACCTACACATTGTATGTTTGGGTATGTATTTATGTATGTTTGTTTGTGTTATAATGACAACAATAATAATAATTAGTATCCTAATCTAGTATAGTTTAATTTCTAAAATCTTAAACTAGGTAATACAAATTCTAAAAACAACAACCGATTGTCACTCTCATTAATAATTATAATTGATCACGGACTTCAGTTAACTTGCTACGACTGTATGATACTGTACTAGTCGTGTATGATTCGGTATAAATCTACTTTACCGGACACCCTTTTTTTTTCAATTTTTTTTTTTTTAAATACGTGGTATTTTATGCTGAATTCAAAACTGTTAAAAAAAATTCCCGCAAACTTATCGTTCAAAAGTTATGGCAATTCAAATTTGTCGATATTATCAAATATTGCAGTGATTACGCGTGTATCGGTATACTCGTCGCTACGCTCCTCGGCGCCGTCGCTCCGCTCCGCAAATCGAAAATATCCCCCGATTTTTTGTGTAAAACCAACTCAGGTGAACCTCGGTTTTCCTCAAAATTATTTCTAAGTACAATTATTGGCGGCGTGGTCACTCGCTCGTCGGTAATCCATTCAAAAGCTGAAAAAAAAAGGGTGTCCGGTAAAGTAGATTTGTTCCTTACATTAATCTTTTAATTTGGGCAAAATATGACTTAAAAAAAATAAATAGGTGGTGTGGCTAAAAATATAAAATTACCGCAAACTGCTCAAGAATACAGAGAAATAATTTCTGGTATGTTTATTAAACAGACAAAA
>NC_042493.1:104417763-104419056 GCF_005508785.2 Acyrthosiphon pisum
CAAATAATTATATTAACTATGAGTTTTTGTTTTTGTATTATAACAACGAAAATTTACCGAATAGTATAAAATTAAACGAATGACGACCAATTAACTATTCAATCCTAGGAAAACTAAGATTGTGACGATTAACAGGAATATATTATGAAAACCAAACTTTCAAGGTATTATAGGTATATTAATGTGTTATTCAGTATAATTTAGCAGAATAATACAAAAAAAAAACCCATACCAAGTAATCAATTATTTGGAATAATACACGATTTCCTTTCAAAAATGCTAATTTTTGCCAACTTTTTTCTACTTTTTTAATTTAATAAAAATAATTAGTGAATTTTTAGTTCAATTGCGTATTTTGGAGTGTTGATAGGACAATTAAATAGCTTTAAAATTAAAAAAAAAAATACATAAAAATGTTAAAATTTTTTGAAAATACATAAACAAATGCGTGATATGTATGATTTTGATAAAAAAAAAGTTTGCCCATAACTTAAAAAATAAAAAAGTTAGGCCCAATCTTTAAAGGCTATTTCTTTATCATTTTTGGTATACTTATATATGACGTCGGCTGGTCACTTCACCCCGGAACACATTATATACATTAATGTATTTTTTTTCGTACAAGGGCCTCATTTAAAACTTTGGCCCCTGGGCCTCAAAATGTCTTAATCCGGACTTGGCGATCAAGGCGAGCAGTTTTTTTTTACCCATTCGGGCCGGTCAAAACCTTTGCCCCCCTCTATTGAAAACTGAAATGACGCCACTGCTTGTTAGTTGATACTACTTAATAATAAATAACAATTATTTGAAAAGAGGCGACTTAAATAAAATAAATAGTTCAAAATTCATTAATTTATCCGAACTACAAAATAGTTCAAATTCCAATGAAATGTACAAACTCCAAAAAAAGGAGAACATGTCAAACGTTATTGGAAACATGAAATGTATTGTTGTAAATATAATATTATGGCTTTTCATTGAACCTCTACAGATGAACGACTAAAGTGCAGCTATTAATATGTTGAATAATCGTAGAACAGGATCACACAACATTTCCGTAATAATTTAGGTACCTACCTAATGACGATAATATTATATTAAAAATGTTTTGTGAAAGTTTTTAAATATTTTTATTAGCTAGAGATTTTTTTAGTAGTATTATTATGACGTCAGAGTTCGAATTTTATCAATTAATTAAACTATTATTGATTTGTATTTAATTGTTTATATTTTTACATACTTTTAATTTTTTGTCCGGGGAGGGAAATTGTCTTGTTTGGGCCGGCAAACGTC
>NC_042493.1:104431249-104460654 GCF_005508785.2 Acyrthosiphon pisum
AACCAGTGATCGAATAAAAGCATGATAATTTTTTGGTACATTGATATTTGGAGCTAGAATAATTTGGTGGCAAATTTGAGTTTATCAGTTCTGAGAAAATAATGAAGAGTTAAGTAATACTATTAATTGTATAAAATTATACATGTATATATGGAAATTTATTCTGTCATTTAATCTACAGTGTATTACACTCATAAAATATTACATATACTTATAATATACCATTCAAATTTAAATCGGATGACCAAAGAAGACGTTAACTGTAATGAACGGAGCTCATGTATTTTTCCATTGATGTAAGTCCGGTAAAAGTGTATATTCTTGTTTGCAAAAAACGCATCAGCTTGAAACTCAATATAATGTACATATCTGAAAATAGAACACACACATTAGTATTTAAAAATCCTATTGATATTCATTTTCTACTATTGAATGTAATGTCATTGTTTGAATATAAAATGAAGAATGTATTTATAGGTTATAATTTTTTTTGATTAGACCCAAATAATAAATAAAAAATTTCCAAAGCCATTCATTTCTGATTATCATGTGTTTAACACAGTTGATTTTATACTTTTAAGTTTAATTTATAAGTGACACAAATATAATATTCAACCTTTTATTGTAAAATGCCCTTCAAAAACACCATAATAATGATTTATAAACTTATAAATATGGTATTTATGGAATTTATCAATAATATTCCTTGTTTATAACAGAGAGTAATATTCTTGTATTGGAAAATAATTCTGAACTACTTTTAAACCCCATGTTCATTAAATAGAACCAGTGATCGAATAAAAGCATGATAATTTTTTTGGTACATTGATATTTAGAGCTAGAATAATTTAATGGCAAATTTGAATTAATCAGTTCTGAGAAAATAATGACGGGTTAAGAATTATTATTAATGTTTTAAATTTATACATGAATATATGGATATTTTATTCTGTTGTTTTATCTACAATTTATTACACTCATAAAATATTAAATATACTAATAATATACCATTCAAATTTAAATCGGATGACCAAAGAAGACGTTAACTGTAATGAACGGAGCTCATGTATTTTTCTATTGATGTTAGTCTGGTAAAAGTGTATATTCTTGTTTGCAAAAAATGCATCGGCTTGAAACTCAATATAAAGTACATATCTGAAAATTGAACACACACAATAGTGTTTCAAATTCCAATTTTTATTCATTTTCTACTATTGAATGTAATGTCATTGTATGACTATAAAATGAATGATAAATATTTATTGGTTATAATGTTTTTTGATTAGACCCAAATAATAAATAAAAAATTTGCAATGCAATTCATTCCTGATTATCATGTGTTCAACACAGTTGACTTCATACTTCTAAGATTAATTTATAAGTGACACAAATATAATATTCAACCGTTTATGGAAAATGTATAGTGGCAACTCCAGCTCTAGAATAAAATTCTGATTGAAAATTTAAGCCAAATAGATTTATTTTAATTAAACAATATGTTTGTGAATATCACAATATAATTTCACAAATTTATTAAGATATCTATATAGTTTTAAGCTGTTTATTTAAAAATAATCAAAGAGATTATTAACATCTTGTTATATTTACCTTTAAATGAGATGTAAAAAAATATCATGGGAACAACAGAAATACACTTCAATATTATCTAATAAAATGTTTAAAATATTGACAAATTAAATTTCTTAATATTTACTTACAATAAATTTATTTTATTTTAACATTTGGCTTCAACTTCCAAGTTCACTTTTCGATTATTTATATTATATTTTTTATGAGAAATTAAATACCTAATATGAATCATTGTAAATACAGGCTTTTTTTTTAAGTGCTGTAAAAATGATTATTTCATTTAATTAGGCACATTCAGTGGCTCCAACATAGTTTACCAAGTGGTGCAATTGCACTGGTTTCTCGTGAGTCACAGGGTCTACTAACATTTGGGGGGCCCCACTCTGGTATCTAGAGCAAACACTATAAAGTATAAATGAATCACTTCAAGCTATTCTTCTGGATCTTTAGATTGTTGAATAAAACGTAAATCGTTGGCAATGTCAAACATAAATATTCAATAACTAATATAGATAACTATAATATTCTATACCTAGTCTATATATGACTATAATATTATGTGAGTTGATTGTGTTTGTAGTAATAATTGTTATCATTGCCGCAGTCCTGTGAAATGCACAATATAATTACACAAATACCTAATACACATTACACAGATCGGCGCGTCGCAGTGAAATCTGCTGTTATTTTTAGAAATATTATCGATCAGTGTTATATTAATAATATGTAGAGATCCGATACTTGATAGTTGATACTAGCAAATCCCAATATCCCATAGTTGTGCACTGGTGATTGGTGAAAACCTGGCATTTTGTGTGTTTATGTACTTGTTACCGCACTAATGTGTTAATGCATTTCGTATATTATACATGATCAGTTTATATAAGTTATTCATATGAATCATAAGCGTACTTATAAATCTAGGGCCAGAAAGAAGGCCGAAAAAGGAAAATAGAGCTACTTGCCATTTAGTCATCTCCCTATCATAAAAAACTATGCTTTACATTAAAGTTGCTGACAATAATACTAAAAGTAAATTTTCTCATGTATTAATGCATTATATATTTATATCTATATTATTGGGTACTTGGTGAAGGATTTTTTTTCATTATACATTCATTCATTTTTATAAATATATAAATGCACTTAAATTTAGTTGAGTTAGCATATTTTCACTCTTATAGGTTTAAGTCGAGGTTTAAGTAGTTTATTAGCAACTTATAGACAACTATTGCCTTGTTGAAACAGCCATAATTAACATGTTACCTAATACCTACATTTTAAAAAGTATAAAATTATAAGGAGAATTATTTTTGACAAAGTTATAGGTAATGTTTTATAGAACCTATTTACCTATGTGATCTACTCGAGTAAATTGGGCTGAAAGAGTAGAAAAATAACTCTACAGTGTTGAACTCGGTATTGAACATTAGGAAAAGTGTTCATCACATTATTTTATTTATATATAGGTACCTACAAAATTATAAATTTTGATACAATGATATATCTTTGAATTTATAAGTTTTTTTTTATATACACATTTTAGGTATGTTGCATTTATTTAAAATATAAAATAGTGTTGGTACGATAATCATAAGATTAAATTTAAACATTATGTAGGTACCGTCTATATTATTATTTTTTATTCATTTAGTATATTGTAAAAGTTCAAATATTTAAAAACGCTTAGAATTTTGTGAAATGTATTAATTTATTTTAATAGACCTTTGTAAAAACGAACCACTTCGGTTCATAGAAACGAACGTGCCACATGAACGAGGGCTGAACGACGCAACAATCTCTCAGTGCAGAGACGCTGCGCGGTATCACAGCTGATGTGCATCGATCGAGTGAAGAATTCACTGTTCCGGTCACCACCGAAATGGAATGGCTGACTCTGTTCGAGATCGGCCGAACGGAGAACGTAAACCGTTCACAGTTGGACGGTAATATTGGCGGAAATATTGGCAATAATAATAATGGACAAGCATACTAAAATGCGAATAATTACCAGTAATATTTTTTTTCCGCGGCGAGAAACAGCAAAGATCTGCTGTGCTGTCCGCACAGTCGACGATATACAAGACGAATACTATGGTCCTCGGTGAGTAGGGCACGCCGAGAATATGTAATAGTATTATGTTGTACGACGGTCGGTGAACGTAATATTATGCTGTACGACGGTTGGCCGGTACCGTCAGACTACGTAGTCTGGTCCCGGTGGCAAGCTTGAAAAATTTCGGCCGGCGATGGATGGTCTGCAGTTGACATAACGCCGCGTCTTGCGTGAATCCGACAAATACGACGAAAGACAAAACCGTTTGTATTTCGTCGCATCGGTCGCGTCGTATTGCGACGGAACAGCATGATCACAATAGAAATCGTCGGACTCGCCCGATATACGTAGGACACGGCGCAAGTCGAGTCTGTCGTCTACTAACGAGTAACGGCCAACGGCCACTTGAATATAACAAACAAATATGATACGCAGTGTACCCGTGGGCCATAGCCAAGGTGTATTGTTATCATATTGCAATATCATCGATATCAATACACCTGTTATCAATGTCTATCGCGAGAATATATTTTCAGTGGTTCCCGAAGTCATCGCTTATTTACACGAATCACGATGTAAAATAAACAATAACAATATACCTAATACTTACCTATATCTTCAATCGTGACCGGTGGCACCCGCAGATAGGGGCCAGTGGGTGCCATTTTCAACCACTGGGAATTTTTTAATGAACAAAAAAATTATTGCATAATAATGTAAATATGTGACTAGGTACCTATGTAATATGTATGTAGGTATAACATAAATTTAGTTTTTGCACCCACTTAGCAGATTTTCTGCGGGCGCCCCCGATCGTGACTAACTTATTTACATAATATATTATACCTATATAGACGTAATAGACGGAACTTAATAACTTAATAATTGGCGGGGTAGAGTGGTGTGGTCGAGATAATTAGCATAGGATTAGTGTTAAATATTATGTTATACGTCCTAACTAGTGTCAGTGTATACATCAACTCAGGAAAATATATATTTTAAGAAGACGTCGCACCCGCATGTTCTGTCTCCATCTTACACACGTACGTTATAGCAAATTTTCGTTCGCTAGTTTCAGACGGGTGCTGTCATTTTTGATTTTAGAGTGAATTAGAGAATATTATCAAACCTTTAGTTAACAACATTATCTGTGCCTTCTCGTTGGATTTTTACGATATTTTAATTTTTAAGTGAGTTATGAGCATTTTCAAACATAAATATTTTACATACCTACTGATAACTCACTTATAAATTAAAATATCGTAAAAAACCAACGAGAGGGCACAGATAATGTTTTTACCTACCTAAAAGTTTGATAATAGATCGATTCACTCTAAAATCAAAAATGACAGCACCCTATTGAAACTAGCGAACGAAAATTTGGTATGTCGTACGTTTGTAAGACGGAGACAACACATTCGGGTACGACGTCCTCTTAATAGGTATAATTATGATTAGCCTTTCACATTGACGCGTATAAATTGTGCTGCGTTTCATGATAATATACACTCGCGATAGCTACCTACGGGATAAACGGTTTCTCCATTGGCGTCGGCGCGTATATACTTTTGTAAACAATGTAAACTGAATCGCACGAGTACGAAACTTAAGCATAATATTATTATGATACGTGTCCATATGAAAGGGACCTAACCATTAAACCGTCTCAATTAAAAATAGTGCACTAGGCAAAATCAAATTTAAACCCTTAAAATAATAATAATATCACTGTTTTGAAAATGCCACCCCCTACTAAAGTGCCGCTCTATACCTTGAGCTGGCCCTGCTGCTAAGTGCTAACCATAATTATTATTATTTCCCAGTACGAAATTTTTCCAGGAAATAATTCATTTTAAATTCAATCAGTTTGTATAATATTATAGCAAAACATACATAATAATATTATTTTCATTTTTTTTTCAAAATTAACAATTTCCGAAAAACGAAAACCCACTTATTATGCACATACATTTGAGTTAACAAAAAAATGGGACCACTCCGTTTAAAATATAATTAAATAGGTAATTATTCTAAAAATATATTTGTATATAACTTACCTAGGCTTTTTGTTGAATGCGACGAAACGACTTAACGACGAAACACAACCTTTTTTTAAAGCACCAAACTTGTTTCTTAAAGAAACCGTTATAACAGACTGAGCACAGTGTTAAAATAATGAATAGCGATAATGATTACTAGGCTGTTAGTAACAAAATCTTGTACGTTATTATTACCATATTTTATTATTGATAATTTAATCAATAACATTATTTTAAATATATAATGCATAATATTATTTATGGTATTTATCTATAAATACGACTTTTACCCAATCTTACAAAATACGTTGTATCAACTGCAACGTTTATTGATACAAAAAATATACTTTTATGAAATATAAAAAAATATAAAATATATTGAATTTTCCGGGTAAACCGCTGACGTACAAATTTCGGAAATGGTCGTACAAATTCATGCGAATCACGTGCTAAATATTGGCGTAGAAAAATTTTGAAAATTTGAAATGGGTGGGGCTAGGGAAATGTTAGTATAATTATAGTGGTGGATGCCAGACGGTGATAACTATTTTCAGCGAAAAAATATTGCCTTTTCTCGGGAACCGACACCGCGCTGATATCGATTGTTACGAAATAATACTTTAGTAGTTTGGTATTTAATTTAACGTTATGTCGCATTCGAGCGTGCTGTCGTATTTTCTTGGAATATTCAGAAATGGAACAGACGTTTTACAAAAACAATAAATCATACAGTATTTAGAAATATTACTATTTGAATATTATGTAGTTGTAGTAGACTACTATTTTATTTAAATATATCAAATGGGCCGGACAATTTTTGGAATTCTAATACTTTGAACAAACGTTGATTGGGGCTTTTGTTTTTTTTTCATTACAAACATTTTGTGGAATCACAATTCTTTGAACAAACGTGTATTGTAAAAACGATTTATTGAATAGGTAGATATTTTTAGGAATTCTTATACTTTTAGTGGGACAGATATTGTATTGCAATCACAATATTTGGAACCCACATGTATTTGGATTACAATATTTTTAAAAACATTTATTGTAATTCTTTTTTTATTTTGGCAATACAGACATTTGACGGAATTACAAAACTTGGAATGCTTGGAATCACGGTTATCACTTATCAATATATTACACTCATAAAACTCTTTGTTCGCCCATAAACAAAACATATTAACGTAAAACGAAATGTATAGAAAATCATTGAATGAAAAATAACACAAAACAAAATATTTTAAAATCCATTTATTTAAAAGTTCTATTATGGTTTCGTATACAATTTATATTTCATAATATACAATCTAAGAATTGATTATATTATATGGAATTATATTGATTTATTATATTATATTTATTCATGTGCTAAACAATAATAAAATCAGCAAAAACAAAAATTATACGAAAAAAAAAATATAAAACAAACATGTTTGACGATTATATATAAATGAAAAAATCGATAGATTCACTTGTATAAAACTAGCTTCAAACCACTATTTTAAAAATTACCAGTTTGTATATATTTTTATTGTTTACATTTTTTTTACCTTACCATAATAGGGTAAACGTTTTTGACGATTATTTAAATAAAAAAATCAATAGATTCCCTTATATAAAACTGGCAATTCAAACCATTATTTTAAAAATTGACCACATAATATTATATTTTATTACTTTAATTTTTTTTTACCGTACCATACGGCATATACAATACCTATATACAGTGGCGGACTGGCCCAGGTGGAGAATGGGAGAAATCCACCAGGGCCGCTGTCGTGAGAGGCCCCTTCGTTATGGTGCACTTTTAATAAAAATATATTAGGTATATTATTATAATTTTATATTCGATTATAATAACACACAAATACACAGGACACGAACACGCGGTCTTAGAATATTTCATGTTACGCATTTGTAAGACTCAGACAACAAATGTCACTGTAACGGCCCCTTAACTCACACAGTGTTATTTTATTTTAATTCATAAGTTTATCAAGACTATTTCTTTAATTGGTTTAAGGAAATTAAGATTAAATTCTGGGGCCATACCTGTCACTGTCTTAAATAAAAATGATACAATTAGTGAACATGTTTGTTAGTTAATGTCGTATAGGTATATACAATGTATATAAAATACGTATTAATATATATTGTATTCAATTTCATAACTTTTAATATACTATCAATATATAAGTATAATTTATCAGGTACCTAAATGGTACAACAATGATAGGTATTAAAAATTACAATAATTATTTTAAAGATAAGAGAAATGGTAATGAATTAGAACCGTTAGCTAAACGTAGGTACACGTAGAGAGGTTTGGTGAAAATATAATTATTTCAATATATTATGCATGATTTATGCAAACGCAATATCGTAATAGTCATTGAATTCTCTAATTTAAATTTAAGTCATTAGTTATTAGGTGCCATATATATAGTTCAACTGAACAAATTATCGAGGCAGTCATACAGAGTACTACATACCTATATACTTATTACCCAATTAAATGGGTAATGAATAATGATTGATAAACCAAAGTTATATGAAAGTGTTATTGAATTATATTTATATAATATTAATTCAACAATTATTTAATAAAAAATTTCGTAAACAGTACATTTATTTGCATTTGCAATTTGTATATTATTGTTTAATATTTTTTTAACATTTATGTCAGTGAATTTTGTATTGACAATAGTGTTATACTATTATTGAATTATATTTATATATTAATTAGAGTATTAATATAATCATTTGTACATTTATTGATTTGCATTGTATATTATTGTTTAATAAACAATAATAATAATAATTTAATAATTAAACTTTACATTTTTTGTCCGGGGTGTCTGGGAGTTTCCCAGTTTGGGAGGAACGTCAATTGAATTGGGAATGAAAAGGCACGTCCTACAATCATTGTCACCATACTCCTCGCACGCAAAATATATCAAAACAACTAATAGCTAATACCTACATAGTACATAACTAATTTCTTCCAAACTTTAACGTAAGATTACGTCTATAAATAAAACTGTATATCAACATTTTACATACCTATATTATATTTTTTAAATATTCTGATTATAATATAAACTACCATATATCTATTAACTGGTTAATAGGTATAATATGTAAGCTACTTATATAAGAAACCTTGTTATAAATGTTCAATCCTTAGCAATAAAAATAGGGCAATTTATAGATGTTTGTAAAAAAAAAAAAATTATGCTTAAGTATCTTAAACTATCTTTAATATTTTTGAACTGCTTTTATAACAGCTTATGCGAGGAACGAATTTTCATTTTCATTTAATGTCTGTTATAAATATTTTACAATCGACTTCAAACATATAAAAGTTGATCAAAATAATTAAATGTGTTGTCAACACATGTGTAAGCGCAACCTGTATTAAAATGTGGTACATGAGTATGTCATAATGTTATCGTTTTGTTCTTGACTATATTAGCTTGAGACGTAAGTCCAAAATGAAGTTGTATAAATATGATAAGAAAGGTTAATATAGTGTTACACAAATTCTCTATTTACATTATTGAATAGAATGTACAATGTATTTTTTATTAAATTTGTCCAACGCCTAAGTTACAAACAGTTAACGGAAAACAGTACATAAGATATTAAGATATTACATATTTTTAAATTAAAATTAATATACGAGTAGTTGCTTAAAAAATTAAAACATTATATTACTGTACCAAAACTACCTATTACAAAAATTGTAGAGGAGAATTTTTTTAACAATCGTAGGAAATCTGATTTTTGATATCTCATTCAAATCGTCCAATATCGCATGTTAAATCAACAAGTTTTTTTACTTTTTATCGATTAATTATTTAACTAATTAATAATAAAAATATTAAAATTCGGACCTCTTACGATTGTTTTATAATAGGTTTTTAAACTGTTATTTGCTATAAACTATTTCCATAGACCGTATTACTTGAATTATGGAACTATTAGGGCATGATAAAAAAATAATACTAATTATTACGATATCGGAATAATTAATAACTGTATAAGAAAAAAATCAAAATTAAATCAAATGTTATTCCATTTAGTGTATATTATAGTATTTTGTATACAGATATGCAACAATTATTACAAATTAAATGTCATATAATAATATTATATTATAATCGTTTGAATAAATTATTATTACATTAATTAAAATAACAATTATGGTATAGGAATAATCATGTAAGAAAAAAAATCAACATTAATTCAAATAATATAACACTTGTTGACTTTTGTAGATATTGTACACAAATTACAAATATTTAATTATTACGATTTACGAACGAAATGGAATCGAAAATAAATATAATTGATTTTTAATTTTTAATTTTTCTGGGATATCGTATTTTTGTTATACATTCAAAACTATTATTTTATTTAAGTGGAAAATAACACAATAGTGCGTTACCTACTTCATAGAAATTACTTTTAAAAGTAGGTAATTTTGTTATAATTTCGTTACTTTAAGTACCTACCTAGGTAGAATGTAATTTAATTACTGCTGCGTTACTGAACAAGTAATTGCGTTACAGTAATTTGTAATTTACTTTACGTTACCTACTACTCAACACTGTATTAACCTCTCCCAACAAGCACCCGGATTAAGATAATTTTGGGGGTCCATAAACATAATCAAAATATTGGTTACCCAAAAATAAATATATTTCAGAGATAAAAAAATATATTTACTATATACCTAGATATAATATTATATTTGATCATTCAAATATTATTTTTATAAAATGTTAGTGTTTGAACAATGAATATAATATATAATATAAGTAGGTACGTAATAAATTATAAATATTATTTTATTAATGTGTTCATTGTTCTAGGTAATATTAAATAGTTAACATCAAAAACAGTTTTATAGCCTTGTCTTTGTCTATAATACCTAGTAATAATGTTTCAACTGTCGTAAATTCGTAATAATCGACCGCGGTATTCACCGTACTCGGGTATTCCTATATAAATGGGATTTCCTTACGACCTTACCAATATCATTTTGATAGTTAAAATATATTAAAATATTATTATTATTATTATTTTCATTAAAGTATTCACTTCGGACCTGTGTACAGAGTTGGATCCAGGGGGGGCTGTTTTGGAACTTTTTGTACTTTTGCCCCCCCCCCCAACCAAAATTAAGCCCTGGATCCGCCACAGCGTTTGAATTTATATTTTCTCTAATTTTACTGGAAGATGTATTATTAAAGACAAATGTCCTATCCAAATATTTGCAATCATCAACATTAAATTATGGTTTAGTAAGTCAAATGGTTAAAGAAACTATAAGAAGTTTTGAAGAATTGAGAACAGATGACAATTTTCAGAAAGTATGGAATAAGGCTACTATTGTTTCAGAAAATAATGGTTTTAGTGAGCCTAAACTACCACGAAATAAATTAGTACCATTAAAATTAGGTGGTGGAAAAAAACAAACAATACAGATTGTTCAAGATCATTTTCGCATAAATGTATTTTTTGGAATTGTAGTACATACCTACAAAGTAGAATCAAATGATTTATCATGTGAGATCAAAATAATAAATAGATTATTATATAAACCATGAATGTGATACAATTATAAAAAAGATAAATTATATTAAATCAAAAGATATTCAGACAGGATTTCTAACTCATACAAATATATTAAAGATTTTTTTAACCATTCCTACAAATACTGCATCTAATGAACGCAGTCTCTCAGCTCTACGGCGGTTAAAAACATACTTAAGAGTCACAATGAGCCAAGAACGATTGAGCAGTTTAGCAATCTTATATATACAAAAAGAATTCCCTATAGATTTTGAAAATATAATCGATAAATATGGCCGTTTGACACTGAAGTAGACAAATACCTAGTAATTAAATGTTATAGATAGTTAATAATTTTTTATTATTGTTTAATATGTTAAAAATATAGTTGCTTTGTTATAATATTTTTTTAATATTTTTGAAATACAGAGATACAGTTATTAATAAAGAAATTTGATTTACCACTTTTGTTGTAGCAATAGTTATATATTAGGGAATGTGGGGCAATTCCCCTTACGGATTTTTGAATTTTATTACCACAAACGTTTGCATCCA
Organism: Acyrthosiphon pisum; assembly: GCF_005508785.2. Lineage (NCBI taxonomy): Eukaryota > Metazoa > Arthropoda > Insecta > Hemiptera > Aphididae > Acyrthosiphon > Acyrthosiphon pisum. Next base: position 104,443,073 of record NC_042493.1, read on the forward strand.
CATGAGTTTCTACCAAGTGCCGCTTATGATAATAATTATGATGGATTCAGATTGCCCTTCATTACGTTGTGCCACGGACTAAGATATACCTTAGTCCGTGCGTTGTGCGCCCGCATTCTTGATAACACTTATTGCATAAATATTACATACACTTATTATCACAAAATAAAGATGTAGGTATCAAATTTTGAATTTAACTACCCATCGAACAATCCTGATACACAATTTAGTAACCAATAATTTATTTTTTTATACTAAACACCTACAAATACACGGGAAACAAGCGGGTAAGTGGGTGTCACTCTGCTGTACAGTAGGCTGCAGTAGCTGGTTACAAGTGGGTCACTGTTATAGATGGTGTTAAATTTGATTTAAATTATATACAATTATTGTATACCTACAAAAAACGATTCTGAGCGAAGACAGTCAGTCAGCCTATGATATATTACTAAGTAGGTATATTTGATGATACCAAATATTATTTTGAATAAAGTAATTTGTTTTACTATTAGGCATTAGGTCAACTAGTAATAAATGTTGAAAATTTTATAATTTATCATATTAATTTCTATCCTATAAATCTTTTGATATTATATATTTCATTCATAATTATATTTTGAAATATGTACTTTTATTACCATTTACACATTTTAATATAATGTTGGTATTATTCTAATGAACATAATATAGTAAATTCAAAATACTAATCATTTAATATATATAACATATATCTATATCAATATATAATATTTAACTCGGTAATAAATGTGCATAATAAATGTTGTATTTTTACTTCTGTATAAATTATGAATGTACCTATAATCGTTTTGTTACAATTATTGATTTTTCAATTTTTAACGGAGGTAATTTATTGTTTGAGTCACTTCCTGAATTTTACACAAATTATATTTTTTTTATTATATGTGTTTCGTTTGACTCTGGCGTTATACTTGTTACAAAGTAAATAAAAATGAAACAGTAATTTTATAAAGTACTAGCTGAATCCGTGCACTTCGTTGCCCATTATGTGTACCAACTATATGTGACTCAAACTTTGTTGAATTCGTTATTTAATATTCGGTGTATGGTTTCAAAATTAGTCTTAACTTTTCCGTTGCCCGGAATAAAAATTCTGATTCGCAGCAGTACATTATCAGGTAGGCAATACCTGATCTAGCGGACCTTGCGGTAGATCGTGGACCCCGTGCTGTATGTACGTTAGCGTATGATTTATCTCTAAAGTATCAAAGTTATACTAAGTTTGTCGTATTCTACCTATGGTGGATTGATATAATCAATTAATACAAAATCCTAACCTAACCTAACCGTACTAAAATCAGATGAATAAACGCATACAAAAAAATTCATTCAAATCGGTCTAACCATTCAGGAGGATTTCAGTCACAACACACTTACAGTAGAATTATTGCGCTTGGCAACACATTCTGCGATTCATTTTTATATTATATGAAATCAACAAACATGCCCGATTAACCAATAGCAACCAATATAATATAATGCATTGTTGCGCCACTGTTGTATTTTTGACATACAGATTTGAGATTTCCTACCTTTCCGGTGGATTTTCCTAAAATTGTATTTCGTAAAAACCTTCTCCTGGCAGTTACGAACATCTTAAAACAAATTTAAGCCAAATCGGACCATTTGTTCACGATTGATACATTTTTGTCTCCATTTTTATATATATAGATTATTATTAAAACCAATAGCAACCATTTACAAACAAACATTTCCATTGTAACCTCTAATTTACCCTTTTTAAATTAGCCAATGTTACTCAAGGATAATGTAGCATTCTATTAGTGAAAGAATTTTTGAAATCGGTCCAGTAGTTTTTGAGTTTATTTATTACTGACATATAAATTTTTCCTCTTTATAATATTAGTATAGACTATAGAAGTATTCAAGTATAGACTAATAACAGTATACATCATCATATATTACTAGTTATTCAAGTACATATTTTTTAAATATCTAACTTTAGATTACCAATTATGAATACTATAAATATTATGAATTATTTTTTATATGAATGGTACATGTCCAATGTATTATTTTAAGTTGATTTAGTGATTAAAATACTACGAGTAATATTTTCATCCGTTTGTGTATTGCATAATTTGGTTTTATTCAATGTTTTTTCTGGGAAATGTGAATCTCTATTATTAACTGGGGAAACTTCTTTCAAAAGTTTTGGCAAAATATTTTTGCTTATATAATTATGAATCTTTACTGAATTCCTATATTCTTGTTTCTTTTCCTGTTTTAAAGTTTTGTTTATATCTTGTTTCCACTGTTCATTCATCATATTCAACTTGTTTGATATTCTTTGTAACTTTCTTGTTTTTTTTGATTTCTGATTATCATTTGTCTCATATCTTATATCTTTAAATGGATTACGGCCAATCAGGGATATTATAGTATCTGTATAAAACTTGTATTGAAAATTATGAGATATTGTTTCATCAGCCAGTTCTAATGGTACATTTAATCTGTGTACAATAATACCTTTTTTTGTAAAATAATGTTCCAAATAATTTATTAATAATAATTCATATTTTTGTTTGTTATTTTCATAAATACTTTCTGTTATATTTTTCTCATTCATGTTTGATCCAGTTATAGGGACTTCTTGTTCATAATGAATATCTGAGCTTTCAGATTTAAAACTATTAGAAATACTTGTCATGTCTTGCTCTAAATTCTTGAAATTAAAACATATTTTACTTTTTTCATTAATAGCCGAACAAGTGTCTTCGCAACATTTTTGAATATCTGTTATTATTTGATTATATGATAACAAAATAATAGTATTTGGGTAGCTAATATCATTATTAAATATAAATTCTATTTGATCCACATATAAAGGGAAAATGTCGAGTACATATCCTTGATTACGACAAGAGAACGAAGAGAGTGATTCTTTAATTAATGGCAATAAGTAATAGTCGTCTAACCAACCTTTGTTTTTCTTGAAATTGTTTTCATATTCCTCATATTTTGCATTCAAATTTTCTATCATAAATTTAATATTATTAATTTCAGAATCCTTTTCAAGTAGATCTACTTTATTTTTAGTGAATAATTTATAATTGTCGTGCTCTTTAAAATAATTATCATATCTTAAATTATTGAAATTTAAACTATTTTCTGATGAGTCTGTTAAAATTTCATTTTCTGAAATTTGGGTATTATTGTTTATAATTTCGGAGTTTTGTTTAGTATCATCTATCATTTCATTATTATTTTGTTCATTAAAAGAAGAATTATCTAAATTCAATTGTTCATTAATATGTTCTAACCATTCATCAAATTGAGCAATTAATTTAACTAATGCATGTTTGATATTGGTACGTTTTATGTATAAGTCATTCATTTTTAATTCTAATTCAATTCGATCATTTTTCAATGATGTGAAACAATTATTTATTAAATTAGGAATGTCAATTAATTGTACTTTATAATACTTAGCTAGGCGCTTGGCAATATTGGATGACATGTGTGTTGGTTGCCCACTAACTATAATTTTTAGAGAGTATAAATTATTTGCTTCAACAAAATCAAGTGTCAATTTTTTCATATTTGATATTATTGATGTTTGAAGTATCTTATAATCAGGTACAATAATATCTAACATAGAATCTATATTTAAGTCGCTACATATTAAATCCCACGTAAAACTGTTAAATTTATATTGGTTGGTGATGAAACTGTCTTCCTTTAAAACCAAATTTGAACTACAAAGTTCATCGCACATGGATTTTATAATGTTATTAAAACCATATGATTCTTGTTCTACTGCTAGTATATAGTTATTCTTAACAGAATAATTTTTTGAAACAATAAAAACTAATTTGGCTAATTCATCTATATGAAACACAGGCACTGTTCGATTCAACATGGAAATATACATTTCTTTAGGATTGTGCCAAGCATTGGTAAAAACATAATGTAAAGCATTTTCTTCATGACCATAAATAATACCAGTACCAAATACATATGTTTGAAAAATATCTTTGATTTTTGAAGAATTAGATTTTAAAAGTAATTTCTCAAATTCAAAAATGATTTGATATTTAGCTATTGGCAATCGCTCCAAAACACCCTTTTCCGTAAAACTAGTATTTACCTCTTCATTTTCACTATAAATGTGATTTTTGCATGTTTCTTTAACCCAAGTCATTGCAGTTGATATTAATATGAACTTTCTACAAATTCCCTTTTCTTTGGATCTAATTATTTCTTCATCACTATAATTAATTAATTCATTATATATGTAATTAAAAGAAAATCTAGCTTCTTCTAATTCTATTTCTGAATCATTTGTAATATCAAATATAGTAACACCACACTGCATTAACATGGTTAAAATTTTATTTTTTTTTATCACTTCACAATCTCTTAAATGTTCATGACTTTTATTAAATTGTTCATTAAATAAACTTGTAATTATTTTTAAATTTGTATCATCTTGAATTACTTTTTTGAGTTTTATCGGTTGTTGTAATGGCATTAAATGAGGTTTGTATAACATGCCAAGTTGAATACATTTATTCCTTAAATAATTTATTTTCATAGTATTTGAAGGCTGATCTAAAAATTCATGATACTGTTTTTTTGTGAGAAGTCCAATACTACTCATGGTATTGATAATTTCAGTTAATAATAACAAGTCTTGTGTTTCATTAATTTTGTGCAATTCAGTATTATAAAAGTTGTTTTTTACCTTATTTAAAAGCATATTATTTGGGATATTAACAGAATTATCAATTATTTCATTAATATTGGTGGTTTTTTTAAAATATTCTATGATATATTTTCCATTAAATGTATCACCATTATTGATAAATACCTTATTCTTTGAAAAATATGGTCCACATTGACTCAAGCGATTTGAATGCGTTTGAGCATAGCTATATTCAAATATTGTTGGAAAATCAAAAATAATTGATTCATTAGTTAAGATATTCAATGAATTCATATTTCAAAAATATATACAACTAAAATTAAATCTTCAGTATTTACTTATATAGTAAAACAAATGATTTTATTCATTAACCTAGATCACGATACTCAAAAATAATAGACTCATTTTTCCATAGAAACTAAAATAATATTATTTTTATAGTATTAACTGTTTATATAAGCAACAGTTAATATAATTAAATGTTTCCAAATCAAGGATTCATTAAAATTGATATTCATTAAAATCTGTAAATATGATCAATATTTACCATAAAGACTATAAGTTACCAATGTACATAAAAAAATGTAATTTTAATAAAACTTATCAGAAAAGTCCATTCCTTTAGGGGCCGTTATAGTCACATTTGTTGCCTCCGTCTTAAGGTACGTTTTCCAAGGCGCGACCGGCCATCGCGACGCATTTTTTCTGTTTGTGTTACTAAACGCGACATGTCGCCGCGATTTTGGTAACTAGTAGCTACAAAGTACATAATGTTCAGTTCACTCGCAAACCTGTCCACATACAGACGCGTGTGTGATTTTAATATATAGTTAATAATTAATACAGTTTTGTTTTAATTATTATGGAGATGTATATTAATAATAATGACATTTTGACTTTATTATTGGAAGAAGAAGATGAAGAAGATTTTATATTTTCCTATCTAAAACCAAAAAAAAAGCGAACAGATGATATGTTCAAGTATACAGAAGGTTTTTACGAAGTGTTAATTAATAGACATTTAAAAAATAATAACATAAGATTTCGTGAATTTTTGGTGTCAATATTCAACAGTTTGATTTTTTACTTTCTATGGTTGAAAACGAAATCAATTTACCACCAAGTAATAGAAATAAAAAACCAATTTCACCAGCAGAAAAGTTAGCGATCACATTAAGTTAAATTATAAATTTTAATAAATTACACGGACATTTATTTAACTGGTTCTGTTTACATTTTAATTTTTAATAGATAGCTACTGGTGAGTCAATGCGTTCACTATCGTTTGGATTTCGAGTAAACTATAGTTATATAAGTGTGATACCTAATCAAAATAACATTAGCTGTTTTAAAAACGAAACTGTTTTAATTCCAATTTGTATGCCTGATACGAAAACTATTAACTTTATGTCAAAAGCAGCTGAATTTTCTTACAAATGGAATTTTCCAAATTGTATATCAGCTATTGATGGGAAACACATACGAATTCGATGTCCCAGTAAATCGGGATCACTATGTCGTAATTATAAAGATTTTTTCTCTATAGTGCTTCTGGCAATGGTAGATGCCAATTATAAATCTGTCGCAGTTGATATCAGCTCTTTCGGGAAAGAAGGGGATAGCGGGATCTTTTTAAAATCGAATATGGGAAAACAAATACTTAATCGCTCATTTGGCTTTCCAGAATAACGGCACTTCCCGGGTCAAATAAAGTAGTGCCTCATGTCATTGTGGGTGACGAAGCTTTTCGTTTGAATAAGCATATTATGAAACCCTATCAAAAAAAAACGGCTACAGCCGATAAAACGAAAGCTATTTCAACTACAGATTGAGCCGTGCACGTAGAGTAATAGAAAATGCTTTTGGCTGAGTATATACAATATTGAACAAAGACCGCGTTAGTTTACAAAGTAAAGTTTCGTACGTTGTACTTCTATAGTGTTACAATACAAACTGGTAAGATACAGAAATATAGTTACATACCTACATATAAATAGTAAACAAACAGCATTCACATTATTATTAAGGTACACATTGAAAGAGATAATATTATTAAAAATTAACAAATCTACGTTATACTTGTTCACAAGGCCTAATTAACCTAATAATGGGGGCATTTTCACCATAATTAGTACGACGGGATGGCACATAAAATGTATTAGAATTCCTAGTATGAGTATTAGGTACTAGAAAATTAAACTTATCTAGTAGCTCAGAACAATTTAAGACACCATTTAATAATATATCAATATATATAGCATGTGACTATAGTATACGATAAAGCTATCTTACATTTTCAAATGTAATATCTACTCATATTATTGTCGTACAAATAGTATACCATTCATAACGATTTATATAGTATTAAATATTAATAAGTTTGGAAGATGATGAATTCAGATTCCCAAAGTCATCGCAATATGACCAAAACATCTATTTTTATACTAAATTGAAATTATTTTTGTTTTGTTGTTTATTTTAGATTCTGAGTGGAGCGAGGGAGCTATTGTTTTTACAATGGTGTTTATTTTTTTTTTAAATTTTTTTTTTTATATCCTGTATACAAAATTTCTTCCAGAAGGAGTGTTTCGATTTCAACATATAGTACCTTATCTTTTAGAAAATTGGATCAAGATGGTACTTTAGAGAGGTCATTTTTCGATTTTCTTAATAGTTATTTAATGCCACGGGAAAAACCACCGGAAAATTACAAAAAAAACGCTAAAAATGGGATTTTAATTTGTAACGCTTTGTTTATCACCATAGAAACGAATAAAAAATGATCATATTTTAATATTAATTAAACTTACATGATAAAATAAATAATAACAAAATATAAAATATCCAGACTGACAAACCGTCTCCGCTCAGAATCGTTTTTCTTATACGATGATATTATATCATTGAATTTAAATCTAATACAACCATTATACAATGACCCACTTGTAATATACTGTACAGCAGAGCGACATCCACTTACCTGCTTTTTATAATTGTATTATAATACCTGCTTAGTAGTTATTTATAAATGTAAAATATATAGGCAATGAGCAGTTACGATTTGATTCCTAATTCCATAGATCATAATCAATATCACCTTTGACCACTGTGGAAGATGGATCGTGGGTGTTAAATGTTTAATTATTATATTATTTTAATTTAATTTTATTGTTATTTAATTAAAATATCCAGCTTAACCTACATTAAAATCGTGTTTTGATTGTTTTAAATTATTATTTGCGTAATTTTATTCATAATATTTCTTTAAACCAAAGTGTGTTTTGTGTAAGGTAAGTACCTACCTCCCTATATTATTATAATAAAGAATTTATAATATTATGAATTAAAATAAAGGAATAAAACACTATACCTACAAATATATAAAATATGTATAATTCAATATAATCTATGATAATGTTTTCAAAATATTTTGGCTACCTATCTATAGTTATTTCACCACATTGTTCTACGGTTTATTGACTCAAAAGTGAATAATAATAATAATTAGCTATAATAATTAGGTAGTTATATAATATACGTGACAGTTTTGGCAAATATGAATGCACCGACTGTAGTACCTTAAGTACCTACTTCTAGCCAGTAGGTTGTAAGAGTATGGTTTTGAAAATAGCCACGAACTACCCACCGTTCAAGGGGAACACTTAAACGGTGACCTACCAGCCGCACCGAGTGTAGGCTGTGGGGCCAAGTCGGTGGAGCTGATAGGCTTTGTACACACAGTCATTACTCAAAGTGAAAGATTTATAATAAAGAGATAAAGAAATAAGAATAGGGTTTTTATAGTCATCATGAGTATGTATTTCACATGGTGCAATATCTTGCAAATAGTAATTTAAGAGAATAAAGCAAATCATTACATTTTAAAATAATAATAAGTTATATAATAATATATTATATTACTTTTGTATGAAAACAAAATATTATTTGTAAAATAAATATAAACATTTGCTCTAGTGTCTTAAGTTATTACGTTATAAATGGATCGAGCGAAGTCTATAATATTTTGTTTATTTTTAATTAAAATGTACACGCCTAATATAGCAGAAAGTTACATTTTAAAATTATTTGAAATAGATGTACATAAACGTAAATATTTACACATTTTGACGTCCCCTATCGGCTAAATATTATGAAACTATAATCAGACTAAATAATATTATAATATTTATTATACTAAAATATTTATTAGACTAAAATATTGATTAGTCGATTTTTCCAAATAAAATGAATTAAACACAAACTAGTATTAAATATATTACAGTGTACCTACTGGGAATAAATTATATTTTAATGATGCTAGCTTTTTGTAAAGCTGGTTCCTATATCGAATAAAACAATTGTAGATTTTATCGAAATTCAAATAAGAAAATACTCATGTGTTTGTAAAAACTCAAACGAAAAAAAAAACGTAGGTACTTACTAGTTTACAAAACCAGCGTATATGCAATAAGCGTAGGTATACATTGTCATTAAACCGTAAATCTTTGAAGTCCGGCAAATGTAGGTAGGTACTTTGTAAATAATGAGTTGCTAAAATAATTAATAGCGTAATATAATATTGTATTCATCAATATAATTATATTTTTTTTTTTTTTTTGACTATCGTATTTTAATTTTTATATAGTTACCGCGTGATAAAATATATGTACTGAGTACTACAGGTTGTACATAAAACTTGACAGATATGTTGTACGTGGTAATCAATCACCCCGGCGGCCGTTACACACTTATACGGCACACTTTCAAAAAAAGGTCGTCTTTGAAAACCGCACAGTTTTCCCAAAATTATACCGTTCAATACCGCACACACTGATATTTATCCACGACGCACACATTTATCTAATATCACATTATCAGTTTGAATCACACACCAGTTGATCTTATTTTAAATTACAAAATATTAAAAATTAATATAATAAATAAACATTTCTCGTTTCTCCAGATAATATATGAATATTATTATGGTTTTTATTTGATAGATATAGCTGATGTGTAAAACAACAGCGGATGATTACAGAAATCAAACTTTGACTTTTAAGAAAAGGGAACTTTAAACGTACACGTAAAGAATGTAAGAATAAAAAAAAACCATTTTCAATTTATATGTATACGATTGTTTCATAAGCAACGAAATAACTTTGATGGAGTATTTTTAACAATAGGATATAAACGATATTATAATATTACTATATTAATTTATAATATTTTATATAATTTTGATTAAATATGATCAACTGGTGTGTGGTTTAAAACGATAATGTGATATTAGATAAATGTGTGAGTTATTGAACGGTATAATTTTGAGAAAACAGTGCAGAATTGATGTATTAAAGTCGACGCATCCACGTTAGAATGTTGTCTCCTAGCCTATTTTATATATTTATTTCAGGCAAATCAATTAGGTAGGTACAATTAGATTATTGAAATAAATCTTATTCATTTTTACCAACGCACAAATGTGATTTTTTTAAACAAAATGTTATTTTTATTTATATTATACAACATAATTTTTATGTTTGGCTTATAACATTTTTGTAAATATTTTTAATGGCAAAGAACCTAAAAAAAGAAATATAAAAAAACATTATTAACTATTACTTTGGTCTAGATAGATCATAGACAGTCCCGAGTCTGTTAAAATATGGGAAGGAAAATGCAATTACAATGTAGTACTCACCACAAACAATTAGAGAACCTACTAGTGTAGTACCTAAAAAAACCAGGACCCAACTCGGATGCAGCCATAAAAGTGTGTGGTTTTCAACAACGACCTTTTTTCTTAAGTGTGCGGTATAATTGATTACCACCTAAAACATATTATTATGTAGGTCATATCTGTCTAGTTTTTATGCATAACCGTAGTACTAAGCAACCTATCTCTTATCTTGATACCTGGGTATATAAAAATTAAAATTTGATAGTGAAAAAGTTATATAATAATGACAACAATTAATACAATATTATAATTGGCTATTAATTTTAGTAACTCATTAGTGACACAGTACCCACAGCACAGCTGCCGGACTTTCAAAGATTTACGATTTAATGACGATGTATGCGTATTGCGTATATAAAATATAGATTTATATATATATATATATATATATATATATGTAGACTGTACAGCATCCGTGAGTGAATATACCTATTATTACTTACATCCCGACGAAGATTTCGGTGGGTAATTATATATTTCATAGTTCATATCGTTTATGAGGTGATAAAAAATTAAGTAGGTACGTTTTAATAGAGACCATATAATATCGTTTATATCCTATTGGTTTAAAATATTCCATCAAAGTTATTTCATTGCTTATTAAACGATCTTATAAATCAAAAATGGTTTTTTCTTTATTCTTACATTCTTTACCTGTACGTTTAAAGTTCCCTTTTCTTATAAGCCAAAGTTTGTTTTTTGTAATCATCCGCTGCTGTTTTACACATCAGCTATATCTATCAAATATAAACCATAATAATATTCGTATATTATCTGAAGAAACGAGACATGTTTTATTTATTATATTAATTTGCAATATTTTATAATTTGAAATATGATCAACTGGTGTGTAATTCAATCCGATAATGTGATATTAGATAAATGTGTGCGTTGTGGATAAATATCAGTGTGTGCGGCATTGAACGGTATAATTTTGGGAAAATTGTGCAGAATTTATGTATAAAAGTGTACGATTTTCAAAGAAGACCTTTTTTGGAAAGTATATACTTTATATGCCGTATAAGTGTATAACGGCCGCCGCGCCGGGGTAATTGATTACGACGTACAACATATTATGTAATATGTGTCAAATTTTTATGTATAACCTGTAGTACTCAGAACATATATCTTATCACGAGGTTACTATATAAAAATTAAAATATGATATTCAAAAAAAATTTTAAAAATATAATAATATTGATGAATACAATATTATATTACGCTATTAATTTTAGCAACTCATTATTTACAAAGTATTTAACTACATCTGCCGGACTTCAGAGATTTACGGTTTAATGACGATGTATACGATGCGTATTGTAAATATATACGGTATATAATATGTACGGTGGACATCATCCGTAGGTGATATCTATTACTGCATACAACCCGGCGAACATTTCGGTGGGAAGATACATATAGGTCGTATCGTTTATGAGGTGATTACAAATTAAGTGTGTACGTTTTAATAGCGAGTGAATAATAATAAGTACGCGGAGCTGGAACGAATATTATAAAAATATTAAATAATTATAGCCAATCGTACTACTCGATGTAGGTTGTACTGTATAATCCGGTCATATAAAATATACTTTCTGCCTGCTGAGATGCACGTGTCATTCAAATGACAATCATTTGAATAAAATATTTCGCCTTGTTCTTTAAAATCATACTCGGAGAAGACTTAAACAGTGGAATAGACCATTCGATTTCGTAAGAAAACGTGAAATAATTATTATCACGGCGGGATTTGTCATTGAATATGCCTACAAGTTACAACGTATATTACACTTACTACAATTTTAATTTATTAGAAAAAAAACCTTACATTTAAGTTAAAATACAACATGACTTGAAAATCTTTTTCGTAAATAAAATAGAAATTCCTATTAAAATGTTTTAGATTGCATAATTTATTTTCCTTAGTTATTGAATAATACCTATTCTAGAGTGGTTTTTAGGATTGTTTAAAAAACCAAGAAAATAAATAGGTATATTATATATTTATATAATATTTACATAATATTATATGGGTTAAAATAATATATATTTGTTTGAAAACTGGTTTTGTAAACTAGTAGGTACCTACGTTTTTTTTCGTTTGAGTGTTTACAAACACGCGAGTATTTTCTTATTTAAAGTTCGATAAAATCTACAATAGTTTTATTCGATATAGGAACTAGCTTTACAAAAAGCTAGCATCATTAAAAAATAATTTATTCCCAGTAGGTACACTATAATATATTTAATACTAGTTTGTGTTTAATTCATTTTATTTGGAAAATAAAATATGATAAAATAATAAATTATCAGAGAATTATTACGTACATTCGAAAATATATATTAAAATCAAGTATTAACTTGAAAATTATTTTGTATAAAAGGTAATTAATTAGAAACTATACCTAATTTTAGAATAAATATTGTTCAGATAAAATATAATTGTCAAAAAATTACTTAAGTTCAAGTATCTTTTGTTAAAAAAAAAATTTCATCTTACACAGATTTTCTGATAAAACTTTTATTTAGACTTAACTTTTAATACGAGATACTATTGGTTCTTCATTTGGGCGTAATGCTCAAAAACCAATTGAACCCGAATAATAACTCGCTTTTTTCTTATTGTAAGTTTTTTAAATTTATTTTTACAATAAAATCATAAGAAATAAGTACATCATTACTATACAATAAAGAATAAGCATTGCAGTCCCCTCGGAGGATTATATATTATATATTATTATTTGTTGTAGATAATAGACATGATAATACCTATTACCTAAAATTAAAAATATTTACCTTATATGTGATAAGTAGTCGTCAATATATTATTATAAATAAAAAGTTGTTAAATATTTTATTAATTTCAGCAGTATATGTATTTAATATAATATGTGGTCATATTATGATAAGTAGCCATACAAAATATCTCTATATTTTTTATGTAGTGAAAACAATTCAAATTAAATGTTTATAAGATTTTTTTTATTGATCCCCCTCTTTTTAGAAATCCTGGCTACGCCACTGACCCAGGTAATAGGTATATATCTTCTTCATTTCGATTTATATTTCCGGTAATTAACGAAGTCATACCACTGCAGAAGCAGGACGGGAACGTACCTAAAAATCTACCCGAGGGGTCGATTTGAAATATTATACGAATTTATTAAATATAAAACAGCGAAGTGATCCGTCGTATGTCAGGTGTGATCAGGTCTTGGTCGATGTGGTCGTGAAAAGCCACCGCCGCCACTGCAGGCTGTGAACTTCTTCCCAAACGCATTCCTCCACAGCGGTGCACCAAGGTGGTACGATAAGTGCGGTATTTGACAAGTTAATATAACCACGCCACGATCGTATTATGTCCACTGACGTACACAGACGGAGCCAAGGGCGTCCAGCTTCGAAAATCTAGGACGTCGGTGGATTATAATATTATGGTACAACGGTTTTATGTGCAAGTCAATGGAAACGTGCTTAAAATGCTTATTCCGGCTAGGCTGCAGCGACTGCTGCCGCAACAATGAAAAACCCATTGACTGCAGCTACGAAACAGTATATTGTTATGCGTGCACAAAAGACCGATATAACAATACGTGCAGTAATACACCACCGGGGTGGAACCAACAGCAGCAGACACTTCAACGACAACAACAGCAACAATAATAATAATAAGATGAAGACTCTCTATAAGTTTTTTTTTCATATAAACGGTGGTATTGTACTATTGTGTCGTCGACGGTATTATTCGTTTGACACAATAATGCCACCGTCCTGTTCTTTATCCCTTCGTTTCTTCCACAAATCGATTACCATAATTGTGCCGCGAAGCGTCCCGCGGCGGCACGTGCCGAACCGCCGTTATCGTACCTTGAATTTGGTGAATTTAGGTATATGAAACGCGTATTTTTATTATTATTATTATTATTACAAGACGTATACACCGAGTTTCGGTCGCCTAAAATGTGCGTTTCTTCCTCGTTATTGTCGCATTAAATAACTATCCTTCCAGCGGTAACTTACTGCAGCGTGGACCACCACAATGTTTTATACGTCAGCATAATATTATAGTAATACTCGAAACGACTCGATACGACTTTACCCGGTGCCGGAATCGGTTCTATAATATTATAGTTTATTACGTAATTTAGTATTTACATTTTACACAAGACCGCGGTAATAAATTCGAACGAACGATTTTAGAAACAATTCGTTTTACCAGTGATCGCCGACCGTAACTATGTTATCCGACGGCACTGCGTAGTCGCTTCGGGCATTAATTTCTGTATAAATTATCAAAATGTTTGACTCGAACGCAAATCTCCTTTAAGATAATAACTGGCTGTAATAATAATTAATATGATAAAATGATATCTTATGCGTGTGTCTATAATAAATAATAACGTTTTTTTTTCTACTTGAGTATATTTAAATTGGTTTAAAAACAGTTAGATTCGAGGAAAAAAATAATGATGGCACAAAAATTAAAACTAATTTAAATTCAAACTATTATAGATACCTACTTGTTTTTATATTGTACATTATCTACACGTTTCGGGTGCAACGCATCTCATATACGCATGTCTTACTCAACAGGTATGTACAACAGGTACCTGTTGAATATAGCGCCAAACGTTCTATAGGTTTATTAGTATAGTTCATAATGAAATATTTATATTTGTTTTATAAACATATTCAAAATCTAGGTTAAAATGTAAATAGGCTTTAGATTTTTAAATGTATATTTTTAATTATCAGTGAAATTTGAAATATTTTTTAGGTTTTAGTCCATATACTCGTATGTCACAGGTACATAGGTACCAATGCAGTTATATTAAATTATAAATTTGATTTTTAAAAAAAACTATTTAAAATAGAAGTACCTATAAATATATTATATCAATATAATTGATATTATTATGGTTTTAATTTTTTATACCAATTTATTATAAGTAATAATAATATTATAGATTTTGTTTTAAAGAATTTCATTTAATCATTAATTATAATAAAAACTGACGAATTAAGAACAAAACGCTGTTATACAAAAATATAACTACAGTGAAAGTTTTCTCTATAAAAGTTGTTTTTATACCTACAGTCTATAGCCATTTGCAAACTTCTTACATAAAACAAAAATTTACAAATTGATAAGCCATTAGCCATTTAAAGTGTAACATAATGCAAGTTATTAAAGTTTAATTTTCACAGCTACATTTTTTTTGGAAATCTATCTTCTATACAATATGCGTTGATTTTTAACATACCTAACATTAAAAAAAAGAAATTTTCCTTCCCATAAAATCTGTCGTGCATTTTTGTTTAGCCGGTTTCTTATTTCCAAACTAATTTCATTTTCAAATCAAAAATAAATGTGGGTTTTGCCTTCTGTTGTTAATTGACTAACAATCATTAGTTAAATGTATACAGTGTACAACTATATGTCTATATTACTTTTGTATAAAAACAAAACATTGTTTGTAAAATAAATCTAAACATTTACTCTAGTGTTTTAAGTTATTATGTTATAAGTGGATCGAGTGAGGTCTATAATAGTATGTTTATTTTTAATTAAAATGTACACGCCAAATATAGCAGAAAGTTACATTTTAAAATTCTTTGAAATAGATGTACATAAACGTAAATATTTACACATTTTGACGTCACCTACCGGCTAAATATTATGAAGCTATAATCAGACTAAATAATATTATAATATTTATTATACTAAAATATTTATAAGTCGATTTTTCCAAATAAAATGAATTAAACACAAACTAGTATTCAATATATTATAGTGTACCTACTGGGAATAAATTATATTTTAATGATGCTAGATTTTTGTAAAGCTAGTTCCTACATCGAATAAAACTATTGTTTTAAGTAGATTTTATCGAAATTCAAATAAGAAAATACTCGTGTGTTTGTAAGCACACAAACGAAAAAAAAACATAGGTACCTACCTACTAGTTTACAAAACTAGTCTTCAAACAAATATATTATGTTTACCTATATAATATTATGTAGTTATTATATAATATACCTATTTATTTTCTTAGTTTTTTAAACAATCCTAAAAAACACTCTAGAATAGGTATTATTCAATAACTAAGGAAAATAAATTATGCAATCTAAAACATTTTAATAGGAATTTCTATTTTATTTACGAAAAAGATTTTCAAGTCATGTTGTATTCTAACTTAAATGTAAGGTTTTTTTTTCTAATAAATTAAAAATGTAGGAAGTGTAATACGTTGTAACTTGTAGGCATATTCAATGACAAACCCCGCCGTGATAATTATAGTTATTTCACGTTTTCTTACGAAATCGAATGGTCTATTCCACTGTTTAAGTCTTCTCCTAGTATGATTTTTAAAGTACAAGGCGAGATATTTTATTCAAATGATTGTAATTTGAATGACACGTGCATCCCAAAGGGCAGAAAGTGTATTTTATATTATCGGATTATACAGTACAACCTACTTCGAGTGGTACGATTAGCTATAATTATTTAATATTTTTATAATATTCGTACCGATTCCGTATTAATACAAGTAATAAACAGTCAATACAGTGTTCATAAATAATAATCATACCTATTATCATACAAAAATGAAAAACAAACGGCAGCTTTTGGGCCAATTTCTTATCAGTTTACGACCGCGAAAATATACAGTGGCCTAGTGATGTCCTATTCGGGTTTTTATTATCTATGCGTCTAATCCTATGCATTAATATTCAGCATATTCACATCCAAAATATTGATACAGTATATTATTTTATAATATAAAAAATTAGTAAATAATAATGTATTGTTATGTGAGTAGGTATGTGACTATACTTAATAAACATAGTCAGATAAACGTTACCTACTGACCAAATTTTAGCTCGCCTTTCGTAAAATATAAGCTACCTAATGAATGTATGTGTATGTTTATGTAAAATGTACAATTTTATAGTAGTGGTAATATAGTAGACAGTTATACGTATAAATGTATAATAGTGTACTTGTACTCAGACTTGGGTAAAAAACTTTTTAAAAGTATTTCAAATACCTACATATTACGAATACTCAAAGTTGGGCATTAACTTAACTAGTTAGTTTTTTTTGTTTTTAACTTATTAACTTATTCAGTTAAA
>NC_042493.1:104460896-104464568 GCF_005508785.2 Acyrthosiphon pisum
TCGTTATGATACAAGTGTTAACTATCTATAAACGTATGAGATTAGAAAATAACATTATCGAAATAAATATGGAAACAATTTTTGGTTATTTACTTAATTTTCTTATTTACTATATAGATTAATAACTAATTTTTTTTAGTAGATTTAGATTTCAAGAGCAAAAATATTATTTTTTCAAATTCTGTGTTTATAAATGAACATTATTATAATCTCGATAATTCACACCTATCTGAGTATACCTATATAAGATCTCATATCACCAACTATTGTACCTAAATAATTATAATACAATAATATCAATCAATACATTAATACTTTTAAATCGTTTATTTATAGAAATATACATACCTACCTATATAAGTACAAAAGCAATTTCTATGAAGAAAAAATAATGAAATAATGTAAATGGAAAAAAAATATTCCGAATACTGTACTCAGAATACTTGTAAAAAGTATTCAAAATACCGTGTTGAATAGGTATTTTCAAAAAAAGTTAAGTTAAAAAGCTAACTTACTTTTAACTAAGTTAATTAACGAGTTACTTTATTTTAAGAAGTAACTACTAACTTAACAAGTTACATTTTTCTCCATGTTATTCAGTGCCTTATGAAATAATTCATTTTATTGTCACGTTAAGTTAAATTTTTTCCTAAACTACAGATTTAAAAAGATAAAATTTTGTAAAAAAAATCCGAAATATTAAATATTGGTATTAATAGTTTACTAAAATAATAATTAATTATAATAATAGTTATTATACTGCATATTCACAGGAAATATTATAAACGGAAATATTATAGGGGTAACCACGACGTCATAAATAAAAGAAAAATATAACAATTAACCCCGCAATTAGTAACGTATCCCATACACGTTTGTAATGTTTGTAGACTCATTAGTAGAGCAGAGGACTGCTTGTATCATATTTTGCATAGTTGCATATTTGTTTTGCACAGTCAAAAAAATAGCAGAGTACGAAACAAATACGTTTCATGCTTTCACAAAGCTAGTTTTGAAATATTATTTTACATATAAATGCATATTTTGAGTCTTTTTTGTTTTTATGGCATATTTCAAACTTTTATACACAAATTTATACTTGTTGAGACATATTTAACTTAAATCACTTTTTTCCTAACCGACATTTTTATTTCAAACAATACAGTCAAAAGTTTGGATAGAAATTAATTTTTTTAAATTGTCGTTGTATAATATTATTTACTTTCCGTGGGCACACATTTTTTCTAAATAGAAGCACTTGAGGATCGCTGATATATGTTAATAATATAATTTGCTGTAATTAATTGTATTAATAGATGTATAATCGTTTACGATCTAACGTACACTATACGACTACCACCACCACAGTAAGCTTAGTATGCAGGCTTTAAAAGCCCGGCTTTTATTCGATTAGAATTTAAAAAAAATTTTAGATAAAACATTTTAAGAGCTTATTTTATGTGCATAAATGCTTGCATATTTAGTGCTTTTTTAGATCTACAAGTCCTCTGCCCTACAGTCATTAGTCATTATCTAATCATTAGGGCATTAGGCTTAGGGACTTCTAGCATTTGCATACTTTTGTTAATTATTGTTAAAAATAGGAGAGTGCGAAATTAATTCATTTCTTGGTGCCATAATACCAGATATAAAATTTGAATGTGCATAATTTTGCATGTTTGATAGAATTTGCAGGAATGTGCTTATTGTAAAATTATTTTTTTGCTTATTTTGCATAGCTTGATAATTTTATCAAATTTCAAATTAAAAACTATACTTTATATTTCAACCGATCGAAAAATATATTAATGCTACCAATAAATATACTTTCTACAAACTACCACTCATATCTCGTTGTAATTTTTGCGTAGGTATAAATAATTGGATGTAGGTACGCCCGCCCGATATTGACCGATTATAGTTTTTTATTATATAATAATAATTCCGATTATTTGGTCAGTGTTCAGTTCAGTTCAATAATTTTCTATTCAAGATTTAATAATAATATAAATATTTAATTTTACCACATATTTGTTATACCTAATTTTTTTGGGGGCATATCTTAGTGAATATTTGCTCATTTTTAAGTGCATACTTTAGAACATATTTGGCCATTTTTTAGTGCATATTACTATATTAGCATGTATATTTGGGTATTTTTTAAAACTACTAATCATTGTTAATATTATTACTTATTATAATATTTTATAGGATTACAGCGATAACTTGGCCCGACGGTGTAAATAATTTAACCCGTATAGTAGATATTTTAAATGTTTGTATAACTAATGATTTTGTAGTTTCAAGAGCATATTATTTCCTAATTAATGATAAATTTATAACACAATTTGATAATTTGGCAATAAAAAATAATAAATAGATGCTTTATAATGTACATTTTTATTTTGAGAGTTTTGACGAGGTTTTATTAAAATCCTTAGTTGATATACAATATGTTCCGTTTTTATTAAAACATTTTTATTAAGAAAGGTAAAATATAAAATATTTGTATTAATGAAAATTGTGAGTAAAAAAAAATAAATAATTTGTGGGTGCCGGGAGGGCTCAATAATATTACTCGGTCCCAGATGTCTTTAATTACGTTTATATTTTAATGTTTGTCCCGTATTTACTTATTTGTATTATGTGTGTATTATATAGTTGTGTATGTATGTCTAATCACAATATATAAATATATAATAGTTAAGAAGTAGACTTGGTAACTAAAGCTCCTTTTTTATTACAATTGAATATATCTTAAGATTGGTTTTATATAATGATAATATGGCCTGATTTACAACAGATTTACAATTCAATATAATATAATAATAAAATAACATATTTGCAATTCAAAATAATATTATAATAAAATGGACTAATCAAAATTAGTCATTGTAGATGCTATTAATATCAGTGTCAATATAATATGTTATTAATTTATAACAATATGGTTCAGTGGCGCAACCAGGATTTATTCAAGGGGGGGGGTCCAAAAAAATTTATTTAACTACTGTTTTTCTGTCCTTTTCCCGAGTATATACATACATTTAATTTCTTAATAAACACAATTTGCCGAGTTTAAGACCAATAAAAAAAAAACACACAATTATATTATTTACATTTTAGATTCTGAGAGGGAGCTTTAGTTATCAAATGATACCCTCCACAAGGACCTCCTCATTCCGACAGTAAAAAACGTTGCCAAAACCCTATATAAACGTTTCCACCATAAACTATCAAATCACCGAAACCCTCTCATTCAAAACCTCTCCTCTCGAACAATCCCGGGCGACCCTGGCCGACGCTTAAAGCGTAGCTGGTGCCGTGACCTACTAGTTGACTAGTTGACTAGTCCACCATCCTGTCATGAAGTGCTATTGCTGAATAGTTTCTTCTCCAAGCCAACCATGATGACCTATATTATATTCTACATCCATTGTGCTTATTGTAATTTTTCTTATATACAGATTGTACAAATAAAAACCTAATATGTCAAAAAAAAAAGATTCTGAGAGGAAAGATAAATGTATTAATTTTACAATGATGTGTTTTTTTTATAATTTTTTAATTTTTTTTTTTTGTGTCTGTCATCACCTTTTAAGACAGTAAAAGTGCTTTGGATTTTTCTTCAACAGTTTTCTTTTTCTATATGAAAGTGAATCTAGTTGGAAC
>NC_042493.1:104464862-104465171 GCF_005508785.2 Acyrthosiphon pisum
CCCCCCCAAACCAAAAAAAAAAAAATTCAATCATTAGTTTTGATAAATTTTAAAGGGAATTTGACAAACAAAAGTATGTGGTTCGTTATGAACTATTTTAATATTATATAAAGTCCTAAACTAATTAGGAAAGAAAATAAATTTAGTTTTAAACAATGTACTTATATTATCCTATTATATTTTTAATTATTTATAAAACTGTTATTCTAATAGCACCACTGGTATTGAATGTAACAAACAAAATATATAGT
The DNA here is from genome assembly GCF_005508785.2 of Acyrthosiphon pisum. NCBI lineage: Eukaryota > Metazoa > Arthropoda > Insecta > Hemiptera > Aphididae > Acyrthosiphon > Acyrthosiphon pisum. The sequence continues at coordinate 104,465,114 of NC_042493.1, forward strand.
AATAATTATTAAATTATTGTGACCGATGATGATAACTATATAGGTAGGTACTAATGTA
>NC_042493.1:104465271-104466474 GCF_005508785.2 Acyrthosiphon pisum
TAAATTTTTATTTGACAAAAAAATTATTTGGTTTAAGAAAAAAAAAACCACACGGGGAAAGTTGTTACAGTCCGTTTAATTATATGTTATTGTTATAAAAATACCAATTTTTGTCCGGCGCGTCCCATGCGTCGCGTCACTCGACACTTGCTCGGTGTTAGCGTGATAACATGGTTCTCGACCCACCAATCGCCTCATTTATGATGCACAAAAAATATTTCATTTTTCTTGGAAGAGTTTAGGTACTGTCATTGTTAATTTTTTTTTTTTTAATAATTAAATTCAAAATATATTGGTATTGTAACAATGTGCCCCTGGGCTGTAACAATTTACCCCACCCCGGGGCAAGTTATAGTTTGACAAGGTGACTAAAATATATTTATTTTAGTATTAAAAATGTACTTTTTCTGACTTTTTTTACTTAGACAGTTACCTAAGAAGTTACTTAATACAATGGTCTTACGTAAATTATGATACTGATCAAAGAAAAAATATTAAAATTATATTTGTGAAATTGTAACAACTAACCCCGCTCTCCCCTGTATGTGATAAATTGTAATTTAAAGATTAATCATCGAACACGAAAAACGGTTTTTGCGACGACTGCCTGTCAGCCTTTATTATTAAATACTAGGTGTCCCACCTCGCATTGCCCCTGCCAAAGATTTTATTTTATTTTAGAAATATATTTGTAAAAAAACGTTTTTACCATATTTGAGATAGTTCTATTAAAATATTTAACCAATAAACACTCTATAATAGACTGAATAATAAAAAAATTGTTGAAAAATGATATAATATTATCATTGTGGACGAAAAACAATTCTGAATGGAGACGGTTTGTCAGCCTATAAGATATTTTATATCATATTTATAATTTTATTGTTAATAGGGTAGCCGGTAAGTTTAATTAATATTATTTGCATATGAGTCTCTCCATCATAAAATGAAACTATACTGACCATATGTCCTACCTACTCATTGTTTCCGGTGTTGTGTCAAGGCAATAATCAGTCAGTCAATTAGTTGATTAGGACAAATTCTTATTTATATTGCATATAGATCTTAGCCCCAGTATGTTTCGTAATAAAATAAAAATGGTATACAAACATTTTTATATTATTTATAAGTGTATTTATATACAAAAAAAAAGTCGAAGCAATGTAAAAGTTTGTAATAAGATATGCAATATTTCAGATTGTG
>NC_042493.1:104466574-104466992 GCF_005508785.2 Acyrthosiphon pisum
TCAGTACCCACTTTCAGCGAGTCCAACGGGCCCCGAGTTACACTTAGAGCTAGTTATTATTATAAACGACAAGTCGGACTTGAGAATTGGGATGGGTATCTCTATCTGTGGTGTACACTGTACACTCGTCGAATATTAATTTAATGGTATTAGTGATAGAAATGGTACAGGTGATAACGAGTGATAAATATGTAACGAGTATATAATTGCCCATAGTCCGTACTCAGATATCGCATCTCAACCAGTGACTTAAGCATGAACTTCAAATTTGTTTACACGGGCGAGATAGATCCATCCACGGTTATGAGTATGATCTACGATCTTTAACTGAACAGGGGGGGGGGTGGTCGCACTGCATACACTACGGTGATGTGTCGTGTCTTATAGATATCTATACTATAGTATACTATAACCAGGG
>NC_042493.1:104469522-104470486 GCF_005508785.2 Acyrthosiphon pisum
ATAAATAATAAGACGACGACGATGACAGTGCTATTGATAATTTAATAAATTTTAAGAACAATAACTACACTAAACTTCAAGTATTATTTAATTTGTCATTAAAACCACTTTTAAATCTACCACTTTGAATATAATACGAGTATTATTTAAATATTTCTAAAGAGTGATAATAACAGTAGAGCGCATACTGTGGTGGAATTGTTGCAAGTAGAGTGTCATATGACAAAATAGAAATAAAATATGTTCTTTTAAATTTATTTTCTATATTTGTTTCAGGCAGCAGATTACAAGTTTGAGTTTTGTCTTGGCTGGCAGCTGGGTAGAATCAGATCCTGAAATGATTCCTTTTAGACGTATTCTGATTTTCACTATGGACAAATTCTATTCACTAACTAACCAACTTGAATCTTGGTTAGCGAACATTGATACCGCAGATGAGCATGAAGGTTAATCCACTTTTTATAATACCTATATACATTTTTTTTTTTTAAGTTAAGTTAAATTGGGTTGTATTTATATCAATGTAATCTAACGACATGTAATAAAATTTACAATTTTAACCATTAATTTTTTTACATATTATTAATTGATATTAAAAAAAAAATACATGATTATTGGAGTGTGGATGACAATGTGTTTGCTGTCTTATTCCTGTCTCTAAAACTACCTATAATAGTTTTTAATCATTAAATAATTGTACAAGTGGACTGTTTATGTCATGTTTCATGGAAGTATCCACGAATAACAAATATTTTGCTAAGTTATATCAGTTTTTATTTAAATGAGTTAATATGGGTTACAAAAAAAAAAAAAAATGGGCATATAGCTGTTCTTTGGGACCTTCTTAGAATACTAGTTTTTCTCAACAAAAAAATAAGATAATAAATTATATGATAACTACAGAATAAAAATTTTTTAGATTCTGAGTGGAACGATGAATGTACCTATGGATTTTACAATGATG
>NC_042493.1:104472062-104473755 GCF_005508785.2 Acyrthosiphon pisum
CCTTTTTTTTTTCTTAATTATAAGTTAAGATTATATGTGTTTTTTTTCAGTAGACGACCGTTACCCTATTTTGTTGGGATTTAGTTATCCTCTCTTATAATATCTTTGTCCTAATGATTCAACAAATAATACAATTCATAATGTTACCTATGTATAATAAAAATCAATTATATTATAATAGAATAATTACCTCAGACAGTCAGACATGTCTTCTGATGAGCGTCCATAATGGGTTTCTAATAAAGTATATTCCAGACACAAAAATTGTTTCCATAGTTTATATAATCAAAATATATATTAAAATTTACAATAACACTCAAATACTTATTAGTTAATGGATATCCAGCGCAGTCAAACACTACAAATAAACTAGAAATGCTTATGTCGATCAAAGACATAAAGCTAAATGAAAAGTTCATAATAGTGCTCAGGGGCGGAGTGGGATAATATTTCAGGCCGGGAAAATGTTTTAGGCATGTCAGTTAGATTTTACCTAAAAAATGGGGTCATATATCGTGACATAAACTTATTAATTTTAACCTTTTAACTTTTTATAACACAGACAATAAAAAAAAATGTACCTAATTATAAAACAGTTTGGAGCATATATTATACTTTGAAGATTATAATATGTAATAGGTACAAGTTAAATGTAGACTGTTATATTATATTAATTAAAATATCAACCAAAGTAATTTAAATAATTAATACATTTACAAAATATTGAAAATAAAGTATGATTTAGAAGAAGAGTTAAAAGGAATTATTATACAAATATTTTTTTTTACGTTGTTTCTAATATGAATCAGTAACCAACAGCTAAATACGCAATGGTTCGACATCATGCATATCATGCACATCATGCATCAATATCAAAGGCTCGTCGCGTGGCTCAGATTGTACAGCTGAGATATGTATCATGACTTCTTCATAGGATGTGACGTATCACTGATTGATCATTTTGTCAGTTACTCATTCCAGTTTGTAATGCGTGAGTTCAATTTTGTCTTATGAACGTAGGTCTGTCATGGTAGTTATTTTAGTAGAGTGCTGATTATATTGTGTGTGATATTTTAACCCTCTAGGTTAGGTTAGGTTAATGAATTAGGCTAGTGAATTAAAATTGTTGATATAAATTAAAAACCACCATATGATAATGAGCTCCACTGAATACTTTACATTGGTGGACCGCCCCTTGGGCTTTTCGCCACCACTATACATTATTACAATATTGTCTCTAGCCTATAACCATTGATTATAAATATTTAAATATTTATACTGTTGTTACAGGGGTACGAAACTCTGTGAATTGGCACCATCGGGCGATTGTAGCCTTGAACACGGTCTCCAGGGGGGGGGGCGTGGCATACGTAATCTATGATAAAAGTAAACAGTGGAAACAACCCGACCCCGCGCAGAATACCCTACCTATTAGGCGGAAACGGTTTTTCAATACGGGTATAACATCATGTCAGTGTTACGGAAACAGTTTCATTGTTCGGACTTCAGATCATAGGTAAACACTTCACCCATCAGCTGATCGAGTTTCGCTTCTATATTGTTCTATGGTTGTTATCTGCTGATTGATTTTTCGCTTGTATAATATTATTTTTTTTCTCCATGAAATTTCGGGACAAGTGCCCTAGAGCAGAGTTTCCTAAACTTTTTATTGTACGACCCATTTTGAGAATTT
>NC_042493.1:104474942-104476819 GCF_005508785.2 Acyrthosiphon pisum
GTGGTTTTTTCACGTTTCGACATTTTATTTGCTTTTAAATCCATTCTGTGCGAGTAGGTACTTTCACTTTCCAGTTGAAAAAATCAGTTTGATTATAATGTATTTATTATTTATAAGTATCAAACTGATAACACCAATAATTATCATAAAAATTATTGATAAGCATGGAATAATAAATAAACTTTGATAAAAATTATTATTAAGTAATACCTTAATATTTAAGTAGTACCTAACTACGGGTTACTTAAATTTCAACTATGCAACCAAAAATTACGTGTCGACTACGTATCACTTAGGTGTCCCGTAGTTAAGTATTACCTAAGTGATTTAACGTGCTCTTAAAGTATCGGACTATGCATACGGTTGATAGTGAATTAAAATTGTTGATATAAATTAAAAACCACCATATGATAATGAGCTCCACTGAATACTTTACATTGGTGGACCGCCCCTTGGGCTTTTCGCCACCACTATACATTATTACAATATTGTCTCTAGCCTATAACCATTGATTATAAATATTTAAATATTTATACTGTTGTTATCTGCTGATTGATTTTTCGCTTGTATAATATTATTTTTTTTCTCCATGAAATTTCGGGACAAGTGCCCTAGAGCAGAGTTTCCTAAACTTTTTATTGTACGACCCATTTTGAGAATTTTTTTAAATTTGGCGACCCACAATACATTGAGTGACCTTTTTTTTTTTAGGTATTTAGGTACCTACTAAACGTAATTACCGTGGATTTGAAATTCACCCCCCCCCCCACACCCCCCTTAGAACTATGATATATCCGCCACTGTGGATATCTGAGAACAATCTTATTAGGATTATATATTATCCATTAAAATATCTAGTTATTTTATAATAATAAATTGCTAATACCTTAACCCCTGGAAATGGACACTAAGAAAAATGCATCCCGCAAGTTATTTAACTGCTAGTATTAACAACTAACTATAAGGGTCAAATATTTTTTTAACTTCCTTAAATGAACTTATACACTGATCAACACTAATTTAATGAATTGAATTGATATTGGCACGTTGTGTGTTGAGATAATATTTACCCAATGCGCATAAATACTTGTTATACTCTATTCAGAATAAGACGACACCAGGCGGCCAGGTCAAAACCTGTTTTGGTTTGTAAATCTGGTGTGCTCTTATTCTGAATAGAATTGAACTTATATATTAGTAATACTGATAAAAATGTATTATACTTGCATAAGTTTTATATGGAATACATAAATATTGTCTATATAAAATATAAACTAGGTTGTACCTAAATAAGTAATAATATGTTACACAATTTATTCGGTCTATGCATATTTTGATTACTATGCATATCTCTAATAAAAGAAAAACTGCAACAAAAAATATTTAATTCGCTTTATATTATAATTTAATTGTAATTTTGATAAATTAAGTAACTATAAGTATATTTTGTAATGAAACACATGTACTGTTCAATTTTATAACACTGATTAGATTTCCACTTATCAATATTGATGTTTTGTTACAATTGAGTAATTAGCTTTTTACCATATACGAAGTCGTATATTAGAAAAAGTTAACAGCTAAGAAAAGGAAAATGAAGATGTGGAATTTATAATATACTTAATAACATAGAAACAGAAGCTTGTTTTGAAACATTGAACTTAACAGGCTATTACTTTATTAATTCCATTTTCTTAAGTTTTATAATTTTACAAGTGTTAAAAATACACAATATAGTAGAAGACTTCAATAATTTTCTTCAACAGGTTCTTCTTTTTTAACCTTATCTGGATCATATTCATCATGAAGACTGTTGTAATTATCATACTCGTCATAGTATTCGTCATATTCTAGAAATAAAAATATATAACGGGTGA
>NC_042493.1:104477575-104484463 GCF_005508785.2 Acyrthosiphon pisum
AACGTTGTTTTATAAGCGACTTGAAACTATGTAAAAAAAATTTTCAAAAAAATTTACACTTTGAAATAATGAGTGTTCAATGATAAAAGAATCACCCAGTATAAGTAGGTAAATATTACAAAATATTTTTCAGAATAGGTAGCTAATTATTTATTTTTTTCACAATTTAAGTAATTTTAGAAATTTTTAATCTTAGAAGGTCCAAGTTATATTTTATTCCCATTAAAATAATAAACTATTTTAATTTACTTAATGTGTTTACTGCTGTGCCAGTGCATTTTTCTTAGACTCTGAATTCTTAAAAATAGCCTAAAATATTATTCCTATTCATAGTTTTATCATGTTGAATACATAATTTTGTTTCTTAGGTAGACTGAATTTAATAGCTTTTTAAAACAATAATGTTTGGGGGATATGAAATCAAAAACAATCTTTGAATGAGGAACAAAAAACCACCATGGCCTATGTTAACAACAAACAATTTAATGATAAAAATGTCCTGCATAGTAGTCAAGATGATAAAAATGAATAAACCAAAAAGTATATATGTCATCTATCATCTTAACATATAATATTTAAAATAAAATAAAAAGTAGGGAAACCAGCCTCAAGGTTAAAGATAAGACCTTTTTCCACTAAAAAGTGTCTTTAAACACAAAAAAAAAAAAACATCATTGTAAAACCAATACATTAATTTCTCAGGATCTCAAATAAATATACTAACCATCAACAGGTTCTTCTTTAATATGTATTTTGTCATCACGTTCAGAATTGTTTTTATCGTATTTTTCACAGCGATCTTTACTCCTGTTGATCATAAAATTAAGTCTTAGTTTAACTGCCGCAAAATTAAAATTAAACCTTACTTGTCTCGGCGATAATGATCTCTTTCTTTGCGATTTTTCCTACGTTCACAGTCCCTAGAATGACTCCGCTTTCTTTTTCTTTTACGATCAGGATCCTTATCTCTAGGTTTGGAACCGAGAACCTCTTCAACTTCATCATACTCTACATCCCTGGGACCACGGTCTCTGCTACGACATATATGAAGTTTGCGTGAACCTCTGTAATAAAGTTTATATATATTATCAAAATTATAATAACTTATGGACATTGGTAAATTCATTTTAATGGGCACCTTTTATTTAAAAGTTTTTTTTTTCAATTAATTAATAGTATTATAAGTATTAATATTAATTAAAATGCTTGTTAGGAATATATAAACGGAATATTAAATGTGCAATTTTTGTACTAAGTACTCATGCTTTAAAATTTGGTTTTCCTCTATCCACCCATCCAGTTATTTGCAAAGTGGAGCGAAGCTAAAGCGGTAACTGACAGATGGAATTTTTTTTTATTTAACAAAAAATATTTTAAATTAAAAAGTGCCTGGTGTAAAGTGTATTTGTTCCAACTTTTAATTTAATATGTTACCAATTTTATTACATTCCAGTATAAGTTTATGAAACTGATTAAATAATTATTTATTTTTAAAAACTTCTGGTAGTTTCACTTAACATAATAAGGTTATTCAGTTTTAAAATAAGTATTTAAAAATGTTAGGTCTTATATCAAATAAGTAGTATTTATTTCAATTAAAAACTAAGGATTCTTTCAAAATACCAGTCATATGTGTTATAGCTTGGTTATTGATCTGAAGATTATCACTTTAAACAATGTAAATGTTAGATTTACAAAAAGATGCCTAAAACTAGTTGTATTTTCAAAATAAATATTTAAAAAGTATTATTTAATATATAATAATACAATAAACATAATGTGTTTTACAATAAAAACAAGATGTAGGGAATGTATTTTTTTTTTATTTAGACACATCTTTAATAACTTGTAAATGGTATTTGGTACTTGATAGTTTTATAAATAGTTTCGATAAGTATGTTTTAATTATAAATATATTCATTACATACGACTTAGAACAATGATGTTTCCTTTCATGATCTCTACTACGAGGACGTCTTGGTTCACGTTCACGATCTCCATCTCGATCATAATAATCACGTTCTCTGTTTCTTTCAGTAGTTCTGGAATAACTAATAAGCATTTTACGAGCATACCTTTCCCTTTCTCGTTCATTATCTTCCCTTCCTGAATGTATCAAATTGACTTCTGGTCCACCTCGTCTTGTACCTCCTAATCCACCTCCTTATTAAATAAATAAAACACATTAATGTAAAATTAAAATAGTTTTTATTATTTAACAGTTTAATAGTAACAAATTATATTAAAAACAATTTACCTAATCTTCTAGGAAGCCATCCTTTGACTGTGCGTGCTCTTTCAACATCCACCAACACTCTGCGTCCATCAATTTTTTTTCCATCAGCATATTTATATGCAGCTATAATACAAATTGTGTTCCTATTATATACCGTACATAAAAATGTTGCTATCCACAAGAAAAATTGAATATTGAATACTCATCCCGATTCAAATAAAAATGTATACTTAGTTATTGAAATTCTTGAACAAAATTTGTTAATCAAAGAGTTGATAAGATTGCATACTGTCTTTGAAATGTATTGAAACAAATATAAAGTACATTAAAACCAGGAATTACCAACCGCATAAAAACAAAAATGTAAACCTTGTAGTAAAAATTAAAAATTTAAGTACCTACAAATTATACTTATTTGCTATTGCCAGATTGTTTTTTGTAGCACAGTTTGTAATGCCAAGTTAGACGAGAGCTGGCACCTTTAAGAACGCTTTCTTCATATTCTATATAAGTTCATCAATTTTTAGAAATTCTGCACAAATTTTCTCGAATCTACGATGCAACCATGGGCGAGGCAGGTTGAACAATTTTAGAATTGAATACCTACATTCTATAATTTTACAAGAAAGAGAAAGAATCATTAACGGCATTAAGGATAACTACCTATATTACGATAGTTTATAACTTATCGTAATGGAATATTATATTGAGCAAGTTAAACACGTTGAACGCCGACATTGATTTAGCACGGGCGCGCCCGTCGATCGACGTAATAAGATAAGGCGATAAAGCTAGCTGTAGATAAAGTCTATAAATATATATATTAATATATTATATTAAAAAATTGGGGAAAAATATTGTTTTAAATGTCAAATGGAAATTTGAAAAATACAATATAAGGATATCTAGTAAGTTATCTCAATATAAATTTATTTATTTATTTATTTACAAATGTTCATATTGTATCTTCATAAATTATAAAATATGCACTATAAACTTTTGATATGTTTTTTGTAGTGTCTTGGAATGCATTTCTTGCTCAGCTCACTTGGCAATAAATCTAATGGTTCAAAAAAAATGCATGAACTTCCGGGCCCTACTAATAAGTAATATACATTTAAAAAATGCATTGAACCTACTTGAAAAAAATATTGAAAAATTATGGGTTAACTAATTTAGTAAGTTGCACGTTGGGCTTACCACACATACAAACCTATTATCGACAAAGTCATCTATATATAATCACAGGGTCATTAAATAAGCTCCAATTAGCAAGCTCTTCACAGTTCACTGTTTACTGCATCAAGAACAAAATCAGGGTCGCTACAGAATTTAGATTTCAAAATTCCCTGATTTTCCAGAACATTTTCTGTAAGATACTAAATGTATGTTTTTTTTTTTTTTATAACCTATATTTGTGATAATAGTAAATAAAGATTTGTTATCTTTATTTTATAAATCACTGATTAGTTTTAATTATTTATAGTTGGAAAATTGTATAATACAAGCGCATGAATGTAAACAACATAATATTAAATAAATAATAAATAATGCAATTTTTATCGATAAATAATCGATAGTACAAATTATTCGTTATTGGCCATCACTATTTTTGAGAAATATTGGTTAAATAATATGTTATCACGGAAAAATATCAATGTCATTAAATATTTATATTTTACATATGAGGTAATAAAGATAGGTTTTTATCATGATATAAGAATACTTTTTATATGAATATATATAAAACTAAATAATGAATAAAGTTTGGAATACATAGTTATATATATCGGCAACCATGATTTAATATTACAAATATCTTTCCATAATTTTTCCTTATTTCCCTGAGTTTCCCTGAATTTCACTGACAAATAAAAAATTCCCTGATAATTCCAGGTTTTCCCGGTAGCGTAGCAACCCTGAAAATATAATTGTTAAAACTATAAAATCTGAATTTTTAAGATCATTTTTTTAATTTAAGTACGCGCAAGTGTTGTTTTAAAAAAAATATTTAAAAATAATTTAAAAAAACTGGCTTTTATTTAGATTTTGAAATTTTGCGGAAAAATATTGTTAGTTGAATTAGAGGATTTAATATTGATTGTACTAGATACATATATTTTGAGAATTTTGATATTTCAGTTTGCTAATTTAGTAAAAACAACTTCAGTATATTTTTTAAACAACCAGTAATTAATACAATAAAAAGCAGAGTTAATAGTTTATCTAGTTGTGTGTGGCATGTAATAATGTTAAGCAAAGTTGCATTTATAAATGAAGTAAAAAGTATAACATATGAATAACAATTAATAACTACAATAATGCTTTTAACGCGGACATATTAGAGACCCGACTCAGGCTAACACAATCTTTATCCCTTCATACTATACAACTATGTTCGGGAAAGCAATGTGAATGTCATAATTTTGCAAAGCGTAATGGAAATTTAACTGTTGCAAAAAATGAATACATTTATTATACTTTGTTCAGTCTATACCTTTTATAATATAAGTATAATGATCTAAGATCTATACATAATTAATGAAATTTATTTAATTTTTATATTGTTTCACCCCAGGCTGTATTTGCTTATGCAACTATTAAGTTAATAAGATATTGTAATTTCTGTCAATGTTCCCTAAATTGAAAATGGAAATGGTTTAAGTAAAATTGCGGCAATATGGTTACTGATGAATAAAAAGCTATACTCTGTTCCAAAAGTGAACGGTCACTTTTTGCCCATACAACTGACGGCTGCGACAGTGCAAAAGTTAAACTTTCCCCACCTTGCTAGCTAACGTGTTTCTCAAAGAGGTTGACGATCTTTGGTTAGGAAAGTTGGGGAAGTTTGGCCTTTGCACTGCCGCAGCCGTCAACTGTATGCGCGAAAAGAGACCGTTATCTTTTGGAACAGAGTATAGATCACGGATTAATATACTGGATAAGCAACGAACCTGTGATAAGTGAAGCACTGACCTCCTTACGGTGCGGCTAGACTAATAGTGCTTTATAGGTTTGTTCTGTGTTAACCGGGAGAATAAGGAACAAAATGACACAATAGTTCATTATTCTCCTGGTTAACACAGAACAATCCTATAAAGCACTAGTTGTCATACCAAACAATGAGAAGTGGGAGGAATCAAAAAAACAGCATTGATAAGATGCATCGTTGCGTATCCAGTATATTAATCCGTAGTATAGAACATTGGAATGAAATTTCCAAAAATTTAAAAAATCTATTTCACCTCAAATATTGTATTTTTTTTTTATTTATCTGTAGTATTTATTATTAACTTGTAAACACAATTTAAGTATACTTAAATCCTAAGTATACCATGGCTAAAATATTTAATATTTCAGTATATTTCAGCCATGTATATTCACTTATATATACTTGTTATATTAATAATGGTTAGATGATTGATATTGCGATAACTAATAAGTAACAATGGCCGGGAATATATTATACTCAGGAGGGGGATAACAGCCAGGTCTCTAATACGTTATAATATCAAAAATGGGTTCTTGCACAATCAAATAAACAAAATATTGACATTACTCTTTTGACATAATATGACAAACCCACACATAGTGCTCTAAATTAGATAACTGTGGAATTTTTTAGTTTGGCAAAACTCTTAATATAGACATAAGTAAATAGTAAAATCAATTTTGGTAGAATTTGACATTTGAGACCACAAAGTTTATTTTTTAAAATAAAAATAATCTGAATGTTAATTACTTACAATACATATCACGTTCATTTTCGTACTCAATAAAAGCATACCCTCTTGGTTTACCATCAATCTTATTACGTGTGACAACAATCTATTTAAATGAAATACAATATTAAGTTAATATAAAATGCAAAATATTTAAGAAAAAATCAAAAAATAGTTCCAATAATTTACCTTTTTTATAAGACCGTAAAGTTCAAATTCTCTTCGTAATTTTGATTCGGATGTATCATAATTCTGAAATAATCAATTGCATTAAAAACAAACTATCCGGTAAACTAGTTGCTACTCTACTGGTAAAATATGTTTGTTATCTCTAAATCATATGAAACTCGTCACAATCATAAAATTGAACGATAAAATAATATATTTTTTAGTTTTAATCAACATAAGTAAATATGTTGTTACAATAACAGATTTTTACTACAGTTAATAATAAACTATATAATAATATAATGCACTAAAAACACACACGTATATTGGCAACGAGTTGCATATCTCAATAACTGTACTATAATAATACTAAAGCTAATATTTCTAACTGCTGTCATACACACAATATTGAAAATATGCCATGTATTTTCGCTTTCCTTATAAATGTATACTTAATCTACAGAATGACAATACTATTTATTATATACAATCTACAGGGTAATAACTAAAGTATAATATCGACGCCCCAGATCAACACTGCAACAACCCAAATAATTGGTTTGTTGGGTATAATGTGTTTTCTATATTGTTTCTCTATGTAACGTAATGTAAATTATAATTTTGAAAATGCTCTCTCGTGGTCAATAATTTAACTATATTTTATTGTGTTCTTGAACTGAAATCGTTACAAGATCGTCTATAAGATGGTGTACATAACTTGAATTTTGTTATAACTTCGAGTTGTTGCAGTTTTGAACTGGG
>NC_042493.1:104484513-104510123 GCF_005508785.2 Acyrthosiphon pisum
CTAAAATCAAATAGTATAACAGTAATTATACAACACAGTGGCGTAACGAACTAAAAATTTTCCAGAGGCCAGTTACAAATATCCCAAGTATTTATGCACAATAATTTATTAATGTACCTAATATAACAAGTTATATTTCAGGTCGTTATTGACTACCTATTGAGAATATCATATTAAATTTACTAGGGAACCCACTGGCTACCACCCACCCCTCAATTTAAGAAAAGTTTTAGAAGCCAAGGCCTCTGAAATTACCGTTACAACCTATAAAAACTACAAAATTACTTACAATTCTAGCAACAAATAATGTTTTGAATGGATCTGTAACAGCATTTGCATCTGAATGTGGATTCCCTGAAACAGAATAAGAACAAATGATTCTTCACACTCTACAGATGCTGTTTAAACAAAGACGGAGTCAACGCAGTGCTTACATGCAGCGATTTCTTGTTCTAACTTGTACGCCACCTGTTCGGCCTTCTCGCGACGACGGCGCTCTAGTTTATCTTCTTTAGTTTCGATTGTTGTCGGAGGAGGTGTGTCTTTTGGGTCCTGTGCAACAATATAACGACATTAGCGTCGTTAGGTGTTAACGTAACGTTATCATAAAGTTTTGTCCATACTCACTTCGAACAAATCCATAAAACTCCCGACGCCGGAATAGCCACGGTTCTTCTTCTCGTGCGACAGTTTGGAAACCGGTGGTAGGTAAGGGATTGGGTCCCTTGGCGCGAAAAGCGTCAACAAGTTGTGTGGCAGATATTGAGTCATCGTACGACGTTCGTATTGCTTGTGGTTCGACGGTTGTCGATCATCAAAGCCGAAGAGAACCCAATGGTCACAACCCAAGTCGGAATTATAATATGCGAGACGCGAGTGATCGCGAGGAATATCGTAACGAATTTCTGCAACAAAGACTGACAACTAACAAGACGTGCATTTATTCGTGTGGCACCGAGTGAGCGACGCGCCGACGCACGATTAGGCCGTAGTGCCATAGAGAATGTTATGCAGGGAGCCGTCAAGGTTAGAATATTATAATCATAAATGCGGACGCCACTCAGGGGTTCATGATATCACAAAGACACGGATATCTATGGATAAGGTACTCCTGCATAATTCACATTGTTATCAAGTGATGCTCGGCGATGGACAGCCGCACGGGGGGCAAAACATTTCGTTCAATACCATATTATACGAAATGTATTAAGAATCGTGAATTAAATTATATAATACGATTCCATATAAATGACATTATTATATAATTTACCGTGTTGAGAATAACATAATGTCTTTAATCGTGATTGTGGTTTACAACGGTAATACAACGATGTCGTAGTGGTAGATAGCCGTGGCACTGGTGCAAGGTGGATTTATGAAATACACCTTGCCCTGGTGTTATCCCGATGTAACCACAGATATAAAATACTAGATGGTAGCTAACTTTTCATTATATATAGGATATAATGGTATAAAGGATGTTATGAGATGTTGAAGCATTGTTCATATTGTTCTATGGTTGAAGTCAGCCACCATAACCGTGTGCGTGTGGGTCATAGACTAATGATTCTCTATGGTGTGGGTCACGGTCACGAATTAAGATAATATACTGGATACGGAACGCAGTGCCTTATATCAACTCATATTTCGATGCAATATATCCGCAAACAGTTTAAAACAAATAAAAGTTATTTAAAATGTTTTTAAATGCTTATATAGACAACCCGTGAAAATGTTATGTATCTAAAGTCATTTGTTTTAGAGTTACATCAAAAACCCAAAATCGATTTTGTCAAAAACCGATTTTGCGTAAAAATTCCCGTTTTCCCTTAATTTTTGTTTTTCCCTGCACTTTTGAAAACTATTGGGTATTTTGCCACAGCAATTCACCAACTAGATTCACTTTCCTATCAAACAAATAGATACTGTTGAAGAAAATTGAATCAGTTTTACTGTCCCAAACGGTGGTGACGAACATAACAATTTGAATTTAAAAATTTAAAATTAAAAAAAAAACACACTGTTGTAAAATCAATACATCAGAATCCAAAAGGAATATAGGTATCTGTAATATAACATTTAGTGCAAAAACACTTGGTCAAACCAATAAAATTAATATGAATTGATTAAAACTAAATTATGTGTTTAAACTGTATACCCATATGTGAAAACCTAGAATACCTAAAATGTTATCATAATTTTCAAAATAAATGTTGTGATTTATTATAACTTAAAATTATATGTTTAAATATCCATATGCTAAATTAGTGTGTGGAGGTACTGTAAAGCTTTGAAAGATAGCGATATCTGGTTATTGCTACAAAACCCTCAATAATGGTTCTGTTGAATGAAAATTTGATATGATGTATCTCTACTCTTTAAGATGGTAAAAACAGATACGTTTAGTTCACTCTTTCCTAAAAAGTAAAAATGTAATGTATATTTTGTTAGGAATACATAATAATTAAGTTAAATTTTTATATTTAATACCATTTGACGATCACATTTAACTAATTTCAACAGTTTTTAATTATATATAATATGACCATAATATATTAACAAGGAATATTTAAAATTTCAGACCATGAATCTTCATTAAGAAAAAGCCATATAAAGGAGAAATTTTCAACTAATATGTTTGAAATTTATTAAAATTTCAATGCGACAAATTTTGTTTTTAATTTAATACATTCTTTTCTTATATTCTTGAAAGATAATTTGTGTGAAAGATGCTCAACTGTCACAGAAATGAATTTCAAAATATTGGGTCCAATTGCAGATAATAATAGGTACGAATGATATTCTTATTGCATTTAATATATTCACTAAATTCATGGTAGTTTAATTGATTTTAAAAATGTGATACTTTGCCTTTATTGTTTATAACATAGCATATAGTGTTTGAACACTTCAAATGTGTGAGAAATTTCATTATTTGAATAAAGTTGTAATACAGTTTAATAATACAGTTTTGTTATGGCCAAATTTAAGTAAATTATCTACCTATGTCATATTACATGAGGTATATTTATCAATTATTATCAAACTTAAATACAAGGTCTTACTGTGTTTTTGTTTAAATTTATTATTATTGTAACATGATTAAAATATTTTTAAATTGTTATATAAAAATAACATCTTCTAATTTTAGGTTTTAAGGGGAGCGAATTCATTGTTCATGGTAATAGAAGATATCCCACAAATTGTTCTACTTTACAGGCTTTACCGCCGAGACAAGCGGTGAAATGTGTCTTATAGCAATTCACCACCACCACTACCCCTGCAGTGTGTAGGGACCTTAATATTAATGTTGGCAGATTTTCAGTACACGGTTTAAGAGTGTTACTGCAATTCTAGATTATATAATAAATTATAAAATATCTATTCAATTTTTAATTTTATTTATAAAAACACTGATTTTCATGACCTTACAGTGTCCCTATATGTTCTACCTAATATCATAAGGTATATGTACACATTTAAGTAGAAAGTGAAATACAATTTAGTGACGCAATAAAAAAATATGTATGATATTACATGCTTAGGATTATTGACCATTTGCTAATGTTAGAAAAAATCTAGAATGATGAGCACTTTAATAATTTTAACATTAATTGTTTATTTTTAAAATTACCTATTAGAAATTTAATTTGAGGCAGTTCTTTTAGAATTTTTTAGTTTTCCCACTGTTCAGAGTATCTTTGCTGTAAAATCTACCTGAACGATGGTGGTTACAAGATGGATTTGATATTTGAATGATTTTTAAAATACATCAAATTCATGATTTAGTAACATGAAAATATGAAAATAAAAATTATTGTCCTTAGAATCAGGTAATATAAATATAGGATAAAGATGTGCGCAAGCACAAACTAAGATATAGCGTCTTCTCTAAGTATTATTTCATAAACACGTATAAGTCGTACACTGATATTTTAATTTTTTAATTTTTTAAGGTAATTCTTTTTTAAAACTCCAATTTTTCAGCATCACGACAATATACTCAAATAAAATAAGCAGTGAACGTGTTAAATAAAAGTATTAGTAAATATATACATATGGTCCAAGTAGACCAAGTCCATAAACTTGATTTATGATAATCAGCTTTATTAATTTTTTCAAACTTTAAATGTACCTATGCCAAATGTAACCAAATTTAATTTTTGCATGTTTTAATTTATTTTATTTTAAGCAAATTAGTTATTAATGAACGGTTTTAAATAATGTGAAATTTATAATTCTTATTACAGTTAAAATACAAATTACTGTGTTGGACTTTGCATGTTTTGCATGTATGTAATTGTTCACCTGGCACAACTTAATTGTATCAAAATCAATTAATTTCCATACAAGTAGTACAATTAGTACAATTATAATAATATTATTATAATTTTGTAATAATCAAAAAAAAAAAAATATTTTTTCATACAAAAATGTTATTATTTTTATTTTTTTTAAAAATTATAACAGGTATATAATAATTTTTTATAAATATATATATATATTCAATGATAAAACATAATCGATTTAATTTTAACTGTTCAATAATGGTTAAGATAATAATATTTGATGGATTTAAAATGAACTTAATCAATTTTGTTTAACTGTATTCTATGAATTTCCCACGACTCATGAATAAAGCATTAAGTCCACACGTAGATTTAGTGTGTTATGTGTATTTTGGAAACTATTGAATGGACTTAGTTGAAATTTTAAATTGTTTAGTTTAATTTAAATAATATATGGATTTAGTTAAATATAGCATACTGTAGATATTTTTAAGCTTATTGTATATAATAATAAACAGGGAAAATTAAATAACAAAATTAAATGGTAAATTATATGAACATTTAACAACAGAAAATGTAAGTATTATTTTAAACATCACAATAATAATTTGATTAAATAAGTTGTTAATATGGTTTTTATATTTTCATAATATACTGCATTTATAGCTTTGAAAGTATTGAACAGAATTTCCATTTGCTTTTTCAATTTCCATTAACATAGTATGGAATGTATCAGCTACACACTGAAATAAGAATAATAATAAAAAAAAAACACATCTCTATTATATAAAAGTTGTGTACATTTACATTTTTCACTTATTTTAAATATTTTAAAATTCAATATGAAAAGGGAGGTGATCAAGGGGTGATCAAGCGACAGAGCCTCCTAGTCTTATAAAAGTTATATCTATTTTGTTTTATAATAATAATTTATGCATTGAAGATATACACTTACTTAAAATATTTAATAAGAAATAAATTTAATTGAAAATAGTAGGTAGATGAATAACATAAGATTACCTATTTAGATTAATATATGTGTATAAATAATAAAGGAAAGTAACTACAATTTTTTTTTATTTTACCTCATTCTGCTTGGCTGAAGCTTCAAAAAATTCAGCTTTCCAAGAATCTGCTAACTTCCGTCCTTCCTCTTGTGTAACAACACGGTCCATATGCAAATCTTTTTTATGCCCTACTAATACTATTGGAACACTATGGAAAAAATAACATAGATAATTAACCCAATTTTTTAACGAATACTCATTAGTGGCGTTGAGATTTGATGGATACAAAATACTATATAATTTAATGTATAATAAATAAAAAAAGTAATCAAAATATTAAAAGAGGTAAAAAAAAGCACTTAATTTATATAAAAAACAATTATAAAAAACTAAAAAATAAAATAGATATTAGTTGATTTAACATGTTGGTATCAAAAAATAAATTAACTACCAAATTATAGAAAAATGATAAATTAACTTGCTGTAACAGGTACTTTATCAATGTCGCCGATAATGAATCCCATTAAAACTAATTTAAACATAACATCGACAATGCATCGTTTTCACAAGATCTTATCGATTTGTTCCGTTGATATGCATAGAAAACTCTCAGCTCGATTGATATTTAAACACTTACAAATAATTTGTGAACATTTTTTTTGCTTTTTTTTTTACCTATACATGTCTTTTTTAATTTCACCCATTATCTTAGAAATTAAATGAAACACATTTTAATTTAAAAATTATTTTTCCTACCAAAAAAAAAAAAAAGGCATTTTCCTTCAAATCCAAACCTTTCTCCTTAGTGATACCAAACCACAAAACTACTTACTGTACTTTGCCAGTCATGTCTAATAATTTATCATAAATTATCTGAATGATTTCAAATGATTTTGGGGACGTAATACTATAGACAAAGACATATCCATGAATGGCCATAGAATATTGTGTCGGCAATATGGAGTACTCGTCTTGTCCAGCTGTATCGACTAATTTCATGTCATATTCTTGATTGTTAACTTTAGTCGTTTTCACAAAAGCTATGGAAATTAGATAGATAATTTTACAATTATTTACCTATTTATACAATTCAAGGTATAATATCTTCAACTTATAATTTATTCCATAATAATTAATTATTTTAGAATTTCTAGAAACACTTACTGTTTTCAATTGTTGGATCATAGGAGTTTACGAACTGACCTTCAACAAACTGTATAACCAACGAAGATTTACCTGAAAAAAAAAAATAGTGAATGAAAATTATCTACAATCATTTGAAGAAACTGATTTTTTTTTTTACTTGATATCGTTATTAGTTTTATATTAATTTTATACTGGTTTGTCTACATACCGACTGAGCGATAGCCCATAATAGCGATTGTTCTCTGTTTCAGCGGCATTTTCTTAAAAGGAAATAATTTCGTTGAATAACTTATGACTTGTATATACTGCAATATTTTTTGTTTTTATCTACTTCCTAACTATTGACTATTAGGTAGTTATTACAACGGACTAAGATATAATAATGGACTGGAAACGAGCAGCTTATTAGCAGCTTATCAGCCTTGAATGTATTTACGAGAGGTAAATGCGGGGGGTTGCAATGATTATCGAGAGTCTACAACGCCATCTATATAAAAAACGGACTTACAGGCCAACAGGTTATTTATTAAGGACGGAACAAATTATTGGAAACATAATTTATATATTATAATCATTTCGGCGTCCCATGATTTTGGGAGTGTATAGTAGCGTAAATATTAGCAGGGTTGGGATTTCATAGCATTTGCATATTTCTTATGAGATGCTTAAAAAAAAGCAGAATACGCTAAAAATGTGTTTCATGATACAGAGAACTCAAATTAAAAATTTTATTTTGCATATTTTGCGATTTTTTGGTCTTTAGTGCTTTTTTGGACTTTTGAGAATTTTTTGTATTTTTACCTGTTTTTGATTCAAAATCGGTCATATTTTATGAAATTATATTTTAGTAAACGTAATAATAATAACTTATTAGTGTGAGTGGTGAATAAGACTGTGGTATATGAACTACGCGCATGCACTCGCAGACACATGTCATTCTATACAAATTAATGTATTAATAACGAAATACTACTTCACGGGAATATAGATGACTCATTGACAACTGCATATTTTTAGATAATTTATTTTTAATTAATCAACAGCATTCTACAGCCAGAATTGAACTCAGATTTTTTAATTGATTTTAAATAATGGTGTTAAACTATTTGTAAAAAAAGCTAAAAATTGTTTTTTTTTAAAAACTTTTTACTAAGTTTGAAGTTTCTGTTTGTTTGGTTTAACATTATTGCCTTTAATTATTTATACCGATTATAATATTAAAGTATATTATTCTTTTATACTGGGACTCTCTTTGACCTCTTCAGATATGGGCCCAGTGGCCAGTGTTGTGCAAAGATAATTTTAAAAATATCTAGATAAGATAATAGATAATGCGTTGAAAATTTATCCAGATCTAGATCTAGATAAAAAACAGATAATAATACAGTTTTTAGGTTTTTTAAGACATAAATTAAATTATAATAATATATTAATATGTCCATATATTTACAATAATTTTTAAATTAATATAATTTATTATTTTATATAAAAATCAGTGTCTTGCACCCAAATTAAGGGGGAACCCTCGCACCACTAAAAAACCTTCTAAATATCAAATAACTGAAACCCATATATTTCGAATGATTCTGTTTTCAAAACATCCGAAATAACCAAAACCCGAATAATTGTATTCCGGTTAACCCGAAACCCGAATAATTTTGTTTTTTATAACCCTGATATTGGATATTAATCAGTATATATTTGGACATTTAATTTTATTGTTTAATGAAATACCTAATTACTTATTTTGACAAAAATTGATTTATTGCAAAAAAACATAATAATCGATACAGATAATTAATTTTGGTTCGTTTTAAACATACTGACATACAAATTATTGTACAGTTCAAACGATACCTTGTGAACTAATAATTATTGTGGCATAATATGGCGTGTCGTTTTAAATTTCTAATAAGTATTAAAAGTGTTTGAAAATCAGAAAAAATCAAGTGAAATTAATAAAAATATTATATAATTATCTGCAGATAATCAGATGACAGTTTTATTTATCTAGATAAGATAAAAATATACGGTGTATTACGGTGTACTGCTAGTGCGGGTCATATCATGTAAGTTATGAGTGTGTAAAATATTACAATTTAAAATTTTAATATAGGTACCTATGATAGAAAAATTGATATATTGTAAATAGCCATTCAACACGGATAACTTTAATATAATGATTTTGGTTGATAAAACAATTCTTGTAATCGATGACAATTGATAATTTTATATTGGGTATACTGTGGCTTATGAAATGATAAATATAATTAACAATGGTTAGGACTTTAATGTTTATATTACTATACCTACGATATGTGCTATGTGTCATCAAGTTATCATAATATAACGCATATAAAGCATATTACACGATATTATCGTTCACGTTGGATAAGACTATAGTTGTATGATGATTCATTATACAGAACATTTTTATCAAACGTTAATACCTAGTACAGTCAATAGGGCTCCAAAAAAGGCGTTGCCTTTCAAAAAATATTAAAGTTTCGTCTTGGGGCCCTGTTTAACGAAAAAAATACGCCATCCCTCCGAGGTCCGCAAATTTCCGCCATCTTGGATCTTATGTGATTTTTTTTTAGTTTTTTATGGATTTTAATAATATCTCTAAAATTATTAACTGGACGATAACAATTGAAAAAAACCTTATCTTTTCCTTATTTTTTCTTATATTATATTATATTGTAGCACGACCTACTCTAAATTCGTTAGCGAGGTTTACTAATTTGTCACCATTTTCTATTTTATTTAAGATTTCTTGTTTTTTAACTAAAGTTAAAGTAGTATGTTTTCGTTTTCGTTAACGTTTGATCGTTAACGATAGTATTTATATATATATATATATATATATAGGTAAAAATAGCCATATTACTGGACGTATCTGATTATCGAACAGCCGGATTACCGAGATTGTACTGTATAAATAAATAAATAAATAAAATAAATACCTACAGAGAAGAATGAATATTAAAATGTTAAAGGTTATATCAATGTTATAAAAAATACCAAACAAAGTATAAGTTATTAAAATTAAAATATTTCAGCGCATATATAGGTACTAACTTATGTATTTCGGTCCGTTAGCCAACTACGTGCACATATGTAATATAAACGTCATATAAACGTCATTATAGCGGGCGGTGCTACATTCTATGGCAGGTGGTTGGACTTTGTCGTTTATAGATATAATATTCCCTATATTACTCTTACGTTAAAAATGAAGACAACCTTCCTTGTAAACATTTTACGATCATCACTTTTTGTAAAAGCTATTTATATCGTTAAGTTAATAATTTAAGAGATATTATTAAAAAACAGTAAAAAACTAAAAAAATTCACCTAAAATCCAAGATGGCGGACCTCGGAGGGATTGCGCATTTTTTTGGTTAATCAGGGTCTCAAGACGAAACTTTAGTATGTTTTGCAAGGCAACGTCTTTTTTGGAGTTCTTTTGACTAAGCTATTATCAATTGATGAAAAATGCTTTATATGCGTCATATTATGATAACTTGATGACACAAAGCACACATCGTATAGTAAAATAAACATCAAAGTCCGAACCATAGTTAATTTATATTTATCATTTAATAAACCATAGTATACCAAAGATAAGTTATAATACTGTAGAACCTATTCATACTAAACATTTTCAACTGAAATTGTATAATATAAATTATTATATACCTAACTATGGACTTTGTCGTTTATATATATTACTCTTACTCTAAACGTGTATACAACCTTTCTTGTCACAAATGTTACGACCTTCAATTTTTATAAAAGCTATTGTCCTTAAAAAAAACTGTTCTAATATATTTTTGAGATTTTTTGGTTACAGATTAACCTACTTAAGTGGAACTTTGTTGTAATCTTAAATTATAAAAGTTAAACATTTTATAAATATTCAATTGTAAAATCATTTTAAAATTTAAAATTTGATAAATGTTTTCTAAAATTGAACTTGAAAGTTTGAAAAAAAATTATGCTTATGTTGTTTTAATATTTTTCAATTGCTATTTCATCAATATATAAGAAGCCTTGTATTACATTTTTACGCTTTTTTCCCAACAAATACAGTTTTATTAATATTTTTCGAAAAATAAACTAAAAAAAAAGGTGGGTAAGTGGATGTCGCTCTGCTGTACAGTAGGTTACAAGTGGGTCACTGTATAATGGATAGTATTAAATTTGAATTCAATGATATAATATCAATGTATAAGAAAAAAGATTCCGAGCGGAGACGGTTTGTCAGTCTGGGTATTAGACATACCTATTATAGGTATACTTATCTATAGTATTAAAAAAAAATTTATCAATAATAGGTATCAATAATAAATTCCAAATTAATCATATCACAATATCAATTAGGTAACGCGTTATACATCAACAATAAACCATGGTACTATCATATGATATATATAAATATGAATTTGAAACGCTCATAAAAATGTAATTTGAGTTTCTTATAGACATTTTTTTTTGATAAAGGTAGATTATCCTATAAGGAATCTTGTTTTATTTTTTAAAATCTTAGTTATAAAAAGAAAAATTTTTACGAATTATTAACTCAAAATAATTTGCTAATTTTCGTGATTTTCACATATTTTGTCAATTTTTGAACTTTAAATGCTTATAAAAAAAAACTGTGACTAACGATTTTTAATATTTTTCAAATGTCATTGTAACAATATAGTAGGAGCCTTGTATTAAATTTTCAAGTATTTTTACTCAACAAATAAAGTTTTATTGACATTCATAGAAAAAAAAACTAATTAAATTGGAAACTGAAATTGTCCGTAAACAGCTCAAAACAAATCAAAATATTTTGAAAATGTTATCGTGTATAGAAAATGGAAATATAAACAACCATTGAAAATTACATGTATCTACGTTCTTTTGTTTTAAAGTTACACCAAAAACCAAATTCAATTTTGTGAAAAATCGATTTTGCGTAAAAATTCCCGTTTTTCCTTAATTTTTCTTTTGTTTTTCATGGCGCTTTTGAAAATTACTGGGCATTTTAAATTTTGACCTCCCCAATGCACCAACGATATTCACTTTCCAATCGAACAAGACACTGAAGTTGATAATCGAAGCATTATTTCGACTACTTATCGTGTAAATGGACACAAAAAAAAAATTAAAAATTAAAAAAAAAAAAAAAAAAAAAAACACACATCATTGTATCAATACATTCATCGTTCCTCTCAGAATCTAAAATTGAAAAGTGAAATTGTCTGTAAACAGCACAAAACAATTCAAAATATTTTGAAAATTGTATCAAGTAGAGGAATTGATAATATAAACATATAATATAAACCTCAAGAATCTACGGTTAATTCATGGACGGACAAGTAAGGGGATTCGAAACCGAGATTTTCTGTTTTTGTCTAACACACACGAGACATAGAATTTTAGACTGATTCTTTGTACTTACCAATTGATCTAATGAAGCAATATGAATTCTATAAACAGATTTTAATTTTTCGTCAAGTCTACTTGAAATTGATCTTTCCACATTTTTGATTTTTTGGTTTTTTGATTTTAACTTCTCCAAAAATTAAAATACGAACATTTTTAAATACTCTTTTTTAATATGACATTTTTAGGAATTTGGGGGATAATATCAAAAATTTGGGAAGGTCGATTTCAAGTAGACTTGACGACCAATTCAAATTTTAGAATTCTCATCGCTTCATTAGATCAATTATTGGTATGTTTGACAAAGAACTAGTCTAAAATCCTATGTCGTGTGTGTGTTAGACAAAACAGAAAATCACGGTTTCAAATCTCCTTAGTGGTATTTTTATTAATTTAAATATTTTTTTTCAATTAAATTAAAAGTTAAGTTTATAGACAGTTTTAATACATCATTTAAATTAAGTTAACAAATACCGTTAATTTAATTTAACTTCAATGTATAAGTTAAGTTAATAATAATAAAAAAAAAAAATGCATTTATGAAGTATTATTTAATAAATAAGTGATAATCACTTGAATAGTAATCATCAGTTGTAGGTATATTAATATTCAAACAATCTATGATTATCATTATTGTACGAATAAAAAATAATTAATAATTAATAACTAGGCAATACTTAACTAATGAGTAGGTACAATAGGTACATATTATGATTTATTAATATAATTCGTGGCGATTAACGTTACCCCATGTATTAATATTTATTAGTAAC
Organism: Acyrthosiphon pisum; assembly: GCF_005508785.2. Taxonomy (NCBI): domain Eukaryota; kingdom Metazoa; phylum Arthropoda; class Insecta; order Hemiptera; family Aphididae; genus Acyrthosiphon; species Acyrthosiphon pisum. Next base: position 104,497,168 of record NC_042493.1, read on the forward strand.
TTATATGAATAAAATATATTGTTCATGCTGCTGGCGTCAGCATTTCTGTCATTATATCTACAACAGTGACAAACGTACAGCACGCACAATGGGCAACTCTTTTATCCCCGCTCTTCCCGTCTCTTCCTACTCATTACATACTCGATCCACTCCATACAAAAACGTATTTATAATGTCTTTGCTAAATCAATGTAAACACCGCCATATTGTTTTATATCTTTTTTTATTCTCTAATTTTTTTACGTTGTGTCAACATAACCAACACAAATCGTAATATTATAATATTAGCAGTGTGTGTGGTGTGTACTGGCGACGCTCGCTATTACAGCAGCTCCCGATCTTTTTTATTATTAATTGTGTACATACACGTTCTATTGTTTCTCATTATTATCATCAATCAAATGACACAATAATCTTTGTAAATTTACCTGGTTTCGCGGAGACTGATTCTGCAGATCATTTACATAACGGATATCAATAAATCATAATATTTCACTCAAAATCGGTGAGTACTTATTCATTTTGTTCCTTTTGTAATATCTACCTCTTTGTTAGAGAATCCGAACTGATTATCGCCAATAAGAATCGAACGTACGGTGATCATTAAACTATCACCCGCGTTATTCTTGGCATCACTCGTCACTCGCGTAAGTCCGCCAGCAATCATTGTGTATTGTGTGAGTGGCCGCCCAGGTCGTCCAGATGCAATACGCCGTGGATCGACCAATCCTATACCTCCACCTCAGTCATTGATGCGTGGACATTCTGGGGCATCAGTGGATATTGTGACAACTACACATACTTCCGTAGCATAAGTTAGTTGTAAGATTATCGCCAACTGTTGTGAGCTCTGTGGTCATTGCACCAGACCGATCCGAGCACAGAGAGACCCCCCTCTTATACGTAAATTGCATAATCCTATTTCCCATTGTGTAACCTGTATCCTTCACACCTTCGCGTTTCGGTGCGCTCTGGTTCCTTGTTGTCCATCGTCGCGTCATTGCCAGCCACCATCACTCCGTTTAGTTGTGTGTTGAATTGCATATATCGTGGGAGAAGGCGTCGTCGTATTGTCACCTCTAACAACGTTAATCGTACATGCAACTTTGGTTGCCTATCCTTGACGCCGTCAATCTGTTCGGTAGATACAATCGCTACAAATTTATTCTATCGAGCTGGTCCTTCAAATCATCAAAATACCCTACATATATTATTAGTTTTTATCACGTACTTATACTTCATACTAATGTGGTTTTTATCTTTAAACATAAATACAAAGTTCTTTTGTAAATATATCTTATTATTTTTTTTCTGATAATATTTTCTATATTCTGCGAACTTATAATAATTATTATAAACCAAAAACACGTAATAAGCAAAATATTTTTCTGGATAATAGGAATATTCAAAATTAATTTAATTGGGGAAATGAAGGAAAATATGAGTTGATTTTAAGTTCATGTAGAGGCAAATGAGTTAAGTTAAAGTTAAGTTAATTAAAACACCGAACTAGTAATTTAAGTTAATAAGTTAAAATTAACTAGACTCCTTGACGGTTATTCATTTTTGAATTACAACAATATAAGAACATCGTTACATTAGAAATAGAGTGAATATCCATGTTGTACAAATTGAACTATTGAAACACTCATAAAAATTTAATTTTACTTCCTTATAGACATTTTTTTTTGAATACAAATATATAATTAGAGCTTGGATATTAATGACCAATATTTCATTAATGTATGCATTTAAAAATTTATAAATATAAAATTATATGCCTTTGTATTTATTAAAAATACCTATTTTTGAACAAATATAATAAGCAAAAATATTTCAAAATATGCTATTATAATGCAACAAATATACGCAAAAAAGGTGGAAATATGAATTCAAAATAAATTATAAACACTATAAATAGACTGTACAAAACTGTATGTTTTTGTAAACTGAAATCAACGATTACCGACGATGGAAAAAGTTTTATATTTTATTTAAAATATTATAAATATGGTACTAAATCTAGAAGTGATCAATATATTATGCATTCATATGCACAAAAATGTCAAATATGCAAAAATATGCAAAGTAAGTTTGCCTATTTGTTATATAGACTTCGTGAATACAATTTATATCATACTCCGGTGTAATTCTAACTGCGCGAAAAAAATATGACAAATCGTAAACATCCGAGCTCTAGAGATGACCTTTATAAGGAATCTTGTATTACATTTTAAAATCTTAGATTTCCAAAGAAAAATGTACATACAAATTTGCACATTTTTGTGATTTTTATACGCTTTTTGTCAAAATTCGAACTTTAAATGCTTATAAAAAAAAAAATCATGACTACGGATTTTTAATATTTTTCATCTGTCATTGTAACTATTTATTAAGAGCCTCGCATTAAATTTTCAATCTTTTTGACCCACACATAAAGTGTTATTGACATTCATAGAAAACAAAAACTAAAAAATTGGAAACTGAAAATATACGTAAACGGTTCAAAACAAATCAATATTTTTTATCTTATAAAGAAAATGCTAAACAACCAGTGAAAATTTGATGTATCTACGGTTATTTATTTTAGAGTTATATCAAAAACCAATATCGATTTGGTCGAAACTTCCTGTTTCTCCTTAATTTTTCTTTTCTTTTTCCCCACGCTTTCGAATACTATTAGCAATTTTTTACTTTTACCCAACAAAGTGAAAGCCACTTGTCCACCTTTTTATATTTTTATATTTTTAGGGTACAGATCACGTAGGTATGTAAAAACTATAACTCAATATCTGTGAAATTTGTTTTAGTTTAAACATTTTAAGCAGTGGCGCCCACAGGTTTTCCATGAACCAGTGCAGTTAAAATTTAGGGGCCCCCTAATTTATTTTGGTCTACATCCATATTCATTTGATTGAATTAATTTATTTTCCAAATGCATTTTAAAATGCATTGTTACTTTGAATAACTTTAAAAATAATGCGAATTCCCGGGTCACATTTTTTTAATACCTAGGGCTTTGAATTTAAAATTTTTACAAAAAAAAAAGAAAAATCTTCACTGGTTTTAGGTTTTTCAATTACAATAACTTATTAATTATTAAAGACTTCAACAAACATAATAATTTTGATAGATGATTTAATTTAAGGCAGTATATTTGTTTTACAAAATACATCTATAACTTCATAATTTATTTGAATATCATGTTCACGTGTTCTCGTACTGGCCTTGATTGATCGAAGATGATTCTTTATTATTTTCAACTTAGAAAAACTCCTTTCTGTGGCAACACTTCCAATTGGTAATGTGAAACATATTTTTAAAACTATATAAATATTAGGAAATATTTATTGGAGATTATTTTTTACAAAATCTCTAAAACTTAAAACCATTCAGTTAATTAAATTACATACAATTAGAACTTTTATAATATATTAAATAAATAAAAAATAATAATATAGGTACATAATATTTAAATTTAATCTTATGATTATCATACCAACACTATTTTATATTTCAAAAAAAATCCAACGTAAAATTTGTACAAAAAAAATATTATAAATTCAAAGATATAATATTGTATCAAAATGTATTATTTTTTTGTTGGTATATATAAATAAAATAATATAATGAACACTTAAATTAATGTTCAACACTGTAGAGTTTTTTTTCTACTCTTTCTCAGCCCAATTTACTCATTAAAGTACCAAAGTAGATCACATAGGTAAATAGGTTCTATACAACTTTACATATTACTTTGTAAAAAATAATTCTATACTTTTTAAAATATATTAACATGTAATTTTATGGCTGTTTCAACACGCCGATAGTTATCTATAAGTTACTAATAAGGTCCTAAAGCCTTAAAGAGTGCAAATATGCAAACTCAACTAAATTTAAATACATTTATACGAAATGCATTAATTAACACATTAGTGCGGTAACGACTAACGAGTATCTAAACACACAAAATACCAGGTGTTCACCAATCACCAGTGCACGACTATGGGATATTGGGATTTACCTGTATTGACTATCGAGTATCGGATCTCAGCATATTATCAATAAAACACCGATCAATAATATTTCTAAAAATAACAGATTTCACTACGTCTCGACGCGCCGACGCATTTAATGTGTATGACTAGGTATAGAATATTATAGTTATCTATATTAGTTATTGTATATTTATATTTGTTTGCATATTTGGCACTGCAAATAGGATTCTTTGGGCCCCGGAAAAAGTAAATGTATGGAGCCCTGAGATCTATGTAAATAATATTTTTGTATAGGTTACCTATACAAAAATAAATAATGATGGTGATTTTCTTTTCAAAGCCTAAAAATATAATGTAAAGGAAGGCCCAGTGTATTGTTATTAAAATATAACTACACTTTTAGTGTGTTTTTATTTTTTTTATTATAAATATGTATTAATTAAAGCTTTCTATAAAAGCTTTCCTTTTCACATAAAAGTAACTCAATAACAATAAAATACTATAATAATATAATTTTATATATAAATATAATTATTGTTATGGATAAATAGTTCTTTGACAACAAATGAGATACCTAGCATAATAAATTATAAGAATTAAATATTTTTATTAAATTTATTTTTTTTTCATTTAAACATTAGATTATAATGCATTTTTTTAAAAATTTAAAATAGATGCTGGACGCCGCCGGGGCCGCCTGATCCAACAATTAGCGGTCCTTTACAGGGGCATTTCCCCGGTTGCCCCTGCGGTTGTTGCGGCACTGGCACTGCCAACTCTTTACGTTTTATTCAACGATCTAAAGAACCAAATGAACAGTTTGCAGTGATGCATTTATAGGGGTCTAGGACATTTCGGCATGGCTGTTTCGGCGCGAGACATATCGGAACTGGCTGTTTTAGCGCGAAGAAATTTTGGCGTGTTTTTTTTTAAAATACAATTATGAAAATAGAGTCAAATATAGCTGTTATCGTGTAACGTAAATACCGACTAAATAGGTAAGATAAAGGTACCTACAGCAGTTAAGATAAAGCGATGAATGTTTAGACGTGTAGTGTATCAACTGTGAAGCAGTCGATTTCATAGTTGAATAGTCGATCTGTCATAATTTCTGTATACAAATTATTAATTTTAATTATTAAAATGTCTAATTTAATTTCAAATCGCGGACGTGAAATTTTACCGAAAGACGGTTAAATGTATATTTTCGATAAATTTAATTTTAATCATGCAAAGTGATTTTGGAGGTGTCGCTATAAAGATACGTGTAATTGTCGAATTTATACCGGAATCAATGATGATATTGTTAAAAAAAATTAACGACCATACGCATGATTCCGAGGCGGCTAAAATTGAAGTAGATAGCTGCAATTAAAAAAAATACGTGCACTTCAAACAATGGAGCCTACATCAGTTGTAATAAACGAATGTGTTGGACCTTTATCCGAAGCAGCAAAAGTAAGTACAAATTTCAGACGGGTTTTTTATTTTTACGAGGTAGGCAAATTTAAATTTAGAAACAATAATGTAGCGTTATTTGGAATATTTTTTTTCAAACATTAAGTCAGGAAATCCAAATGGCACCACATAATCCAGTTGACCCAACCAAACTAGACATCCCAACCGCTCATACTATGTATTCTCCATCAAACGGTAATGAGGAAATATTTTTACAAAGTGATAGTGGTCCGGGATCTAATAATAAGAATATTAATTTTTTATCGATCTAAGAGCCTAGATATTTTAGAGTTTACATTTAAAGTTGCACCTCCATTATTCAGTCAAGTTTATGTAATATTAGCTGAATATTTACATGGTATAGTGCCTATGGCTTATATTTTACTCCCAGATAAACAATCAGCAACATATGATCGTATGTTTTTAATGTTAAAAAACTTAAGACCGACTATAAAACCTAAATCAATTTCATGTGATTTTGAACAAGCGGCCATATAATGAATAAAAAAAATCATTTTCTGAAGTTAAAATATATGGGTGTTCATTTCATTTGTCGAAAAATTAAAAAAAAACAAGTTGGCGTATTAAGTCTTACAACTCGATACAATAATGACGCTGATTTTTCTATATCAGTTAAAATGATCATTTCATTAGCTTTTGTAAGATTAGAAGACCTTGATTATGCAGTTGATTTACTAGCTCAATATCTTGATGAGGAATTAAATATCTTATTAGAATGGTTCGAAAATAATTATATAGGTAGAACTAACCGTAATGGTCGGGGAAGAAGAAATGCGCGTTTCCCGCCAGAAATTTAGAATCTATACGATAGTCTTAAATTCTGAAAATAGGACGAATAATCATTCTGAGGCAGCAAATAGGAGATTAAATATTGAAATGGAAGTGTGTGGCCACACAATTTGAACATTATAGCACAGCTAAATGCTGGAGGGAGTCCACCTAAAAAATAAAAAATATATACTGACCTAAATGGTCGATTAAATTATAAGATAGTATAAGTGATTATAATACAAGAAATTGCATTGAGTATTTAAAGGGAATCACACATGATATTTCTTTAAAATAAATTTCAATTTTATATTATTAGCATTTTATTTAAAATATTATTAATTCATTTTTTTTTTATATTAATTTTACCAAATATCTACATTTTACCTAATATTATAGCTTTTTTAATAATTATCAAATCATATGTTTAACCATGTAATCATGTATTATTAATTATTTTGTATTATAAAAATTGTAATATTGAAATAATGGTAATAATATTTTTTATTTTGTATGTTTAAAATTGTGTTACTTTATTATTATTATATCCACGCGCCGAAATGCCCAGCGCCGAAACAACCGTGCCGAAATGTCCGATTCCCCATTTATAGAGTTTGCTCCAGATACCAGAGTGGGGCCCTGTGACCCACGAGAAACCAGTGCAATTGCACCACTTGGTACCCTATGTGGGCGTCACTGATTTTAAGTCACGTTATAGTAGATAGGTACAAAACACGCGTGTCTATTGAAGTTTCCAGGATCTGACAGAAATAATTCTAAAATGGGCATGCTATCTTAAACCGCAAAGTTTAGTAATAATTTTAAATGTATGCCTTAATAGCGTTATTTATATAAAATAAAAATCTAACGAAGAATTGAAATAAAAAGTAGATAGGTACATTAAATATTAAATTAAACTATTTATCAGCCAAGACATAATGATCATCGATTTTTAATGATTTTTCTATGTTTTCTTTTCTTTACCTGAAAACTATGCATTTTTTACCATACACCAGGGATTGGCATCCGACCCGCGTACTATTTTATTATATTTATAAAATTATTAAAATCGATATAAATTCTTATCTAGTATTGAACTATCAAAATAATGTAAATAATATAATATAATTTATATGGGTTAAATTACCATTAGGTTTTTTTTTTGCTTTCTATGATCTCTTTCCCCCTTTATTTTTGCACATTCGAAATTGGCCCTCTGAGTGGCATTGAGTGGAGTTTGTTTATTGCGTCCCAGATGCAGGTAAACGATTTTTTACCCACTTTTCCGTGGTCCGATTGCGTCCTATTGTATAGTAGGTAAGCGTTAATGTGACACATAAATTGATATAATATTTGTTTATTATTTAATTATATATTCGTATATACATAGTTGGACTGAATTTTATTGGTTTTTGTCTTATTATTATTATTATTATTATTATTTTATAACACTGATTAGAAATGTACTATTTAATTATTTATTCCTATAAAAATATTTGGACCTAATTTTATTGGTTGACTAGAAATGTATTATTTAAATTATTTAATGATTAAAAAATAATTTCTAGGTATTTATGATTATTCGTTTTCCAATAAATCAATTTTAGAACTACGAATGTATTTAATAGTCATTACTAAAATCATATTAAAATATAGTGTAATTTAATGCTTATATATAATATTATACAATAGGGCACAATCGGAACATAAAAACGTAATAAAAGATAATATACCTATCTGACTTGTGGACGCAATCGACATACTGAAAAGGTATAAGAGGTTGAAATGGGACGCAACCGGATGACGGCCGCATTGAGTTGCCTATCCCTGCTATACACCAAAGAAATGAAATATGGATTATAATTTATTGCGTTGTATTGATAAAATACGTTTAGAAACATGGTGTTCAGCACGCTCGCCGAGTGAGTTTTCCTAACTTGTTTATTTAACCAATATTTTAAAAATTAGAAATCACGCGAAATTAAATAAAAAATTTAATTTAATTTATATTATTATAAATTATAATGAAATACATACAATTGTTTTAAATTATATTTTATATGTCAGGAATTCAATTTATTTCCTATTATTTATTAATTGCTTGATATAAGTACGAGTATATCTGAACAGATAATAACTGGTAAGTTGGATTATTGATCAACATTTTCAATTAGAAAATTTAAGCTTATGTTTAATTAAATATGACACAATATAGCAAAATGTAATTTTAATTTTTATGGTTTTTTCCGTAGTTTTGTTTTCCTTGTTTTTTTCCTGTCTACCGATATTATAGATCATTATGTCGTATGAATAATATGATTAGACATTTTTTTTTTACAAATAATCTTACTGACGAATTTTGATGAGGGTGGCAAAATATAAACCGGTGCCAAATTCGTATAGCATGTTCATTTGTATTCGTCTTGTAAACAATATTATATTATATTGTATTAGGTTCCTAAAAATATTCCGCTGGGATGACTGCTGGTTGGCCGAGTCATCCTTGCGTGGACAATCCGTACATTGTTGCGACCCATGAGCTCAATTGTGTATTTTAACTGATTGTTGTTGCCAAGAACCGGTATTCACCCGAAGTCTGTTATTTGCCAATACCTGTTTACTATACGGTTAGCGTCCCACTGCCATAATATCGGCCGTCTCCATGAAGCTGAATATTGTTTGTCTGTATTTGGCCTTGAAAATACGATTACGCGGGTCTTATATAACTATATTATTATTTATATTAATATTTTATAATATTATATACCAACAGTTCACATGATATTTTGATGTTCGTAATTTGACTTTGGAAAATGTAATACGCACTCACATGTAATCGAATAAGTTTTAAATTGCAATAATTGTCATACATTTTTTTCATTCACTTTCAGTGCCATGTTTCCAAACTGTATAGCTATATAAATTGTAATTAGAAATTGAAACAGTTGATGTAACAGTAATTATTAAAACACCTCCATAACATATTGGATAAAAATATTTATTTCCAACTATAGTTTTACAATGTATAAGAAAAAAAAAATTAACTACAGAAGTTTGTCACTTCCAAATTCATATCAGTATTAAATTAATATATTAAGTTATACAATATACATAATAATATGTGAAAAAAATATTAATAATAATAGTAATATGAATAAATAAATTATATGAAATGATGAGACATTAATTAATACATACTATTATATTACCTATATTAGGTATATTATAATTATATCAGGTGAAATTAGTAATATATTATATATAGCACATACTTATATAGGTATACATATATTATATAAAGACGTAAGCATTCAGATGTTTGCTCGAGGTAATCTCTGAAACTACCGGTCGGATTTGAAAAATTCTTTTTGCATTTGTTAGACCAATTCTTAAGGAATGCTATATATAAGTTATATAACATTCCGCTACTTAGAATTAGTCAGGAGCCTAGTAAAAGGACAAAATGTCAGATGTCACGTGGCCGTGATATTATAGTGTCGTTTTTTTAAAAATAAATAATTGCTATTGGTTACATCTTACAGATTATAATAGTACTAATTTACATGATTATTCGACGTACATTTCAACTCTCAATCTCTGTTGTTGCACTGTTTACAACACAATTGCCATTTGTCGCAGTTTATAATAGGTTATACTAAATAGTAATAATACGTATAAGTATTATTACATTTTTTTTTTTATATTTAAAAAGTTTGTAATTAATGTGTGTATAGTGGTAATTTTGCTGTATATTTAACTGTTTAAATCGTATTGTTTGATAAAATTCTACTATAGTACCATAAAAATGGTAAAAATTATTGGGTTTACGGTTTACCTGAACTGACACGTTAAGTAACCTATACAAACGGTATAATCATAGTTCATAAATATTATCATGTACCTGATTATTGTATTATATCAATAGGTAAGTAATATTTTTCCATTACATGTGGGATTATAACATTATTTGGTCAAATATATCATTTTTAGGCTAATAAGTAATAACTTTATTTTCCGATGTACTTAATATCGTCTACTGTAACATAATATAAAATTATATTTTACAACTAAAAGTACTTATATATTAACTAGGTAGGTTAATAGGTACAAACTTATATTTCAGATGAAATTGGGTAATTAAAGTTGCAAATTGTAATTATCCTGCTATAAATAATGGTATAAATGGTATGTAGGTATTCGTATAAATTAAAGTTATATTAAAATTTGATACATTGTTAGAATATGATGCGTAGTCACATCATCGCCAATGGTAAGTTCCTTTAACGAAAATATGAATAATATCGCATTAGAAATTAACCAAATCAGTAATTTAAATACTATAATTATTAGTATAGTATGTCGTAAGTGTGATTAAACTGATTTAGATAAAAATACAAATAATACAGGTTGTACCTACTTAAGCAAATTATTACAATAACAACATAGATCTGATTATGTGAATATAACCAAAAAAATCGAGAAAAAATGCTTCGACTCCTTGAAAATATCTTATCTGTGAATAGATTCTGGAATATCTAAGTTTAAAAATAATTTTACCGACAAAGTACAAGAAATACAACCGAATAGTAAAATGTAATTAAATTATGAGAATTATATTTCATTAGTTAATAAATAGTTTCAAGCGTAAATTAAACTTTTAAAAATATAATGATTTTTTAAATTTTTATTTCAGAAATCTCATGTCTATGATGGTTATTGCAGAAACTGAGTCAAATAATTGAATTACAATTAATTATAATTAATTTTAGGTCGTATATCATTTGCGCATCGTCTGTTTACCTGTGCCAAAATATCGTACATTGTTTTCGCATAAGCGGCCAATTATCGTTTTCGCATTGTCTATATACCTGCACCAAATGATCGTAGGTACATCATATGCGCATCAACATGCTTAACAATATAGAAGGGTATAAAAAATATTTTTTGGTTGAAAATTCAATGATTGTCATATATCAAATGTAATAAATATATGCAAACAATTAAAAATAAATTGCGTTAATTAAATTCAATTGTAGTTATAATTACCTATATAAATGTACATATACATTTTTTTATTTTTTTTTATTAGTAAAAAGTTTTATTTAATTTGAAGTATAGTTTTTGACGTTCTGGAGCCTGTTGTAAATGATAGATACCACTAGAAATTAAGAAAACAAATTGCGATTTTTGGTATACACCTTTTTTCAGTTCTATTGTTAAATAATTATGAAACGGCCAATCATAGAGTAAGTCAATCATATCTTACTCTATGCGGCCAATACGCAAATGATATATTACCCAAAAATCAAACGATTCGCAACTGTCTTACAAAAAGGGTCCAAATTAACAATAGGGATTCACAAAAGACAACTGGTGAAATTTTAAACCATTTAAATTATTTTATAAAAAAAACTTATCTGTAGAACGGGAAACAGTAGGTAATTTATTTCCACGTAACTATATTATACGTTTATGTTTAAATTTAGTTTTATCATTATTTATTCATAGATCATTATCCGCAGGGCCGGATTGGATAAAGGCGAGCTACCGGGAAAATCTAGGTGGGCCGCTTAAAGTTTGGGCTGGTCATGTGAGTGTGAGTGAAAGTGAAAATAAATTCATGTTTAAAATACGATTGTCCACCTATAAGCTATATATTATAGACGTAATTTTGGACCACTGAATATGTAAAAGGGCCGCTTATAGATGTAAAAATCGCGATGGACCGATACATACCAATCCGGCCCTGATTATCCGTTACGATTACAATTTTCAAGTATACCAGTGACATACTGAACACCGACATGTCACCATGATGTTGCCAGAGCCAGACTAAAACATATTGAAAATAGTTATCAACAATGAACAATACAAGATGTAGGTATGCGTGAGTCCCAAACATTGTCCAAATTGGTCTTAACGTGAACATTTTAAGAGTCTTATCTGATATAGTGTATGTAATAATACTATAATTAGGATTCGGATTTAAAGGAAATATAATCAGTAAAAACACACAATAAAGACATTTATAAGTGGAAAAGGTAAAAAGGCATTTATCAGTAAAAAAGGCTTAAAAAAATACGTTCATCATCTTACATAATTAAATGACACGCACTTTTATATAAAAATTATTTCTCTATTATTATTATTATTATTATTATTAAAAGAAAGGCTTTTGCCTTCAAATCCGAACCTTAATATTATAATATTTTATAACTACAGCAGTTTACCTACGGGCGCGTTTGCCAAATAGCACTCGGCTTCCTAAAAACGGCCGATTGCAACGGGACAACAATAGGTGACAAGGAATGTCGTCTTGGAATGCGACCAGGTCTCCGATCTCGGAAATAACAATAGTTTCAGACACAATGCACGCACCTTCGTAGGGACCATCGGTGCACCACTTGGACTTCCAGCTGTGTAAAACGCATTACGATAGAATCAGAGGTAACCCGCAGTATCAAATATACAGATACACCACAAAATATATTATATGAAAAAACTGAATCGTTATATACCTACAGGAACAATAATTTATTTTTCGCATTAAACCTACGTCGTTTTGTTAAAATATTAACCTACCAAAATAATATTACCTATTATAAGCTTAAGAGGATTCGATACCGTGATTTTCTGATTTTGGCCTAACACACCCGCGACATAGTATTTTAGACGTGTTTTTTGCCAAATATACCAATCGATCTAATGAAG
>NC_042493.1:104510173-104522861 GCF_005508785.2 Acyrthosiphon pisum
CATCTGGACCAGTAGTCCAATTACCATGTAGTTTAGATAACTTCTTATAAACATCATCAACAGTAAAATTTACTTTGTTAGGTAAGTCAAATGACTTGATTCCTAACGAGGTAGTATCAAGATCAATAATATTTACAGAGTAAACGGAAGAAAAGTACAAAGAAAACAAATTAGCCGCATCTTGTTCATTGGCTGAGGTTGATTCATTATAGGAGACCACCTTAGGAATCGTACTAAAAGACTTTTTATTTTTAACATACTTCCAGTAATCAGTAGAAAACTGTCTTCCGTGAATATTTGATGGAAAATTTGTTGTTGGCTTACAAGGTCCAAAATTCAGTATACTTCTTTTTAAGATGTCATTAATATTTTTTTCAAATAAACCTCGATCTGTTGGATATTTTTCATTAAAATTTAGAAAATTTTTAGAATTTATTTGGTCTTTACTCGCTTCTAAAAAAAAATAAAAAACAAAAAAACAATTGAATATTTTTTAAAAAAGAGAAATTGAGAAGTTCACATCTTTATGATACAATAATTAGGTATTGTATAGGAATATTAAATATTATTATTATACAACTTGCAGTACATCATTGTCAAAAAAAAATAACAACAAAAACATGTATGATATTTTTACATACACTATACACATTATAATATCATAAACCGTAGTAGATAAGTTACCTTTATTACAATCTGTTATATCACTTAGGTTTTCATTTTCATAAACATTTCTATGTTGAACTTGAAAAACACTGTCAACGCTGATATCTTCCAATAATGTGTTATTTATTGTATGGTCTTCATCAATAACTGAATTTAATAATTATATTGGGCTATTATACATTTTGACAAAGCACTGGGCCATACAAAATCAAAATGTGTATTTAAATGTTTAAATTAGTTACCTTTATCAGAATCTGTTAAAACACTCAAAGTATCACTGCAGTTTTCATTTTCAGAAATATTTCTATGTTGAACTTGAAAAACACTGTCAACGCTGATATCTTCCAATAATGTGTTATTTATTGTTTAGTTAATTTTGAGGTAGATTCATTTTGTTTCTCCTTGCGTTTTCGTTTTTCAGAACCACTCAAATGTTTCTTTTTAAACATACCTAGACCATAGTTTAAAAATTAGCTTAATTCGCATTTAGTATTCATACCAATATCATACCATATCCAAAAAGATAAATAAATTACAAAATAGAAAAATAAAATCGATTCTCACATCGTTAGGTACTACTTACTTGGTGACAACTGACAACTGGTTACAGTAGAATCACAGAATAAAATAAAGAAGAACGTAAATGGCATAGACCAACGAATTTATTTACTTAACCTTAAACAGTTAAACACTAAACAATTAACTGATAAATGATGATACTCCGAGCAGTCGTTAGTTACTACTTTACTAGTAAGTCAATATTAAGCTCAGTGTTAAGAATATAATAATTAAAAAGTAGGTATCGTCAATATTCATCATTAAAATTACAAAATATATTTTATATTTATACCAAAACCAGCAACTCAAACAATCGTGGTCGTGGTCGTCGTATCAGTCGTATCATAATATTGTCATTTTAATAATTTATAAATAAACACATTAACATTACTTATATTATGGCGCGTCGTCACTCGTCAACCGTCGTCGTTTTCAGCTATCAGCCAGTTGTTCTTCCGACAATTCGACAAACAATGACCCATAGAGGCATAGTCGCATAGACGCGATAAAAATAGATGTTATGGAAAAATTGATAGTACCATTGATCATATAATATTATACAAAAACGTCAAAAACCTACCATCCTATTTTAACATAGGTACCTACTTATCAAATATTAGTATACATACAACTACATTAATGTTTAAACTTAAAAAAAAAAAATTATTGTGAGTAATTAATTTTGCGTTTTTAGACAATTTATGTGTTTGCTCTGGGTTGGGCCCGGGGCCCCCCAAATGTATGTAAGCCTCGGGGCCCGTGTGCGCGGCACGCTCTGCACACCCGGTTTTTGCGGCACTGGATATATTCATGCCTTTTGAAATTAATAATAGTTTTAGGTACTAATGAAATGCGCATTATTTTTTAGCTCTTCAATCTGTTGTTACTTCTTGGTTATTAATTATACAGTATTAAGTATAGACGGTATAGTCATTAACAAAATTTACTCAAAATTAATAGCTTATGAATTATAAATTATCATCACATTATATCTACTTTAGCATGGCTCATAAGTTATAAGTTATATAAGACATATATTACAAAAAATAATACCACAGTTTTATGAAATTAATAAAAAAAAAAATACGGATACTAAGTAATACATTTCGATGGATTATAATATTACGCGTAATATTATAATTGTATACCATAATACGATTCGTAAAATTAATAATTAATATTGTGTAAGTAATGAAAATATTTTTGTATTTACAAAGCTAAATCGACAGAGGTATATTGGTTTTTCAAACCCCTTTTCTATTTTTAACGAATCTTTCAAAATTTTGGGATGATAATTGTATTGTACCGTGAACGAATACTATAAACTGTAAACGTAGGTAACATAAAACCGATACAATATAATATTATACATTGTTCAATTATTTAATATGTTTTTTTTTTGTTGATGATTTATCGACAGCCTTATTTCACGGCTAATACATTTTTTTTTAATTCTAGGGAAGTCGTTTTACTGTACATAGTAAGTTGCGAATGTACATCTAACCTCGTCATTATGTAGGTCATCATAATGGATATTATGTTAAATTTGAATTTAATGATAAATAATATTATTGCACGCGGAAAACGATTCTGAGCGGAGACTTTCTGTCTTCCTATATATTTGAATATATTTCTAAGGATATTTTATTATTAATATTATTGATATTAGTACTGGAAGTTTAATTTTTTTTGTTATTAATAAGACGGGTTGAAATTTTGAACTGAATATGGGCAACAAAAGTTGGTTTGTGTAAGTAAAAACAATACTTATGAGAAACCTAGTATTTATACATTTTTGAGCTTTTTAACTTTCCATGTGTTTTAAAATATGGCACTTCAATAACTTTTCAGATAACTTTTCAGTAATATTTCCAACTTCAACTTTTAATAATATTTCAATATGAAAACTATTGATGAAATTGCACGCTTATTTTTTTTACGCGACTTCATAAGCGAATTCAAACTCATGACAATTCCCTTATAAAGGACCTTCTATTCTAAAACTACCAGGAAATCTTCGGCGCAGTTTAAAATGGAAGTGGTGTTGAGACCTGTTATAAACATAATGATATTTAATCCTATAATAAAATTAATTTTAAATTAAAAAAAAAAAAATTAAAACATTAAATTAATCAAGTTAAAAGTCGATTATGTGTGACTTTTTAGTTTTTATTGTGTATATTATTATTTATATATTGTTTAAAAAAGGACCTTTTTTACTTGGAAACAAAAAGTGTATTCATACGTAAATTGAAAAATGTAAAACATTTAAAATATCAATAAACATCACAACAGAAGAAAACTAGCAAAAAAAGAGCCAAACTATTTTGACTAGAACTTAGAAGACGTTAGTATTAAAAATCAAGTCTCTAGAGTTATTGATTTTGAATAACAACAAAATAACGTAATTGATTTTTACATAATGCTGATGTTCTGTTGACATTCCCGTTTTTCAGTAATATATTTTATGTGTTGCTAAAATAAGTAATGTGAATTTTTTACTCTTGATCACCCCATTGTACATTATTTCCAACTTACTTCTAAAAACCATGCTCAATGTTAAAGGTTGAATCATTTCACTGTGCTCCAATACTCAAAAGGTAATAACATACCAAAATAACACATAATATCATCGCAAAATCAATACCTACATATTTATTTGACAAATGTTTTATCGATAGTAATCAGTAGGTAATTCATAGGTTATAATATTATAATTAATATAGGTATAGCGGTAGGACCTATTTGATAGAAGTAAAACCATTTAATTTTAACGTCCCGACATAAATTCATTAATGGCAAATTAATTTGATCTTGGCCTCGATAATTTTGACATATGAAAAAGGTAAACATATATATTATTTAATACCTATTTATGGAAATAGATCTTGCATATGATTTAATATAATAATATCAATCTATACTTATATATAAACAATTTTGAACAGTTATTACCACTTTAAATGACGTTATCAGGTTACATATAATGTTACTCAATAATTTTTTTTTTAAAAAAGCTGTTTGTTATACTATATACCTAATTATTATAGTAAATTATTTTTTTATTGAAATTAAATGCAGTTTAAAAGTAATTTTTATGTTTTTGTTTTTACAGATATTTTTTTTAATACATTTTCATCATCAAGGCATTGGTTATTATGTTTTTGATCATTTATTATTGATCATTTATATACTTTTTTACGTTCTTGAAACTTTAGTCCTATTATATTATATTATAATTCTCCTAGTTTGACTTCCATAAAATTTGTTGCAGCTGAAAGCCTGTATTGGAATACTTAAAGTAGGTATGACTAACTTCCATTTCAGAAAAACACAAACATCGTAAAATCATTTATTGCATAAACTTTATCGCTAAATTTCTAATTAAATAACATTTAAATTAATTTTCAAGAATACATTTAAGTAATAAAAACCTGACGATATAACTGGATTTTAAACCTATATAAGTGTCTACTAATAATAAGCATTACTTATATTAGCCGACGATAACATTAGGTATTTACATGTATATTCAAGTATTATTTATAGTGAAATAGGTAGGTAGTACAATTTCATTATATTAATGTAATATTTTACTATATATTATGTTTATCGGGAAATATTCTACTTTATTATTTATTATTTCAGATTTCCAAGTTTCACAATGATTTGTGTTTGTTTTTTTAATATTTACCTTGTTGTGTTTATCTTAAGTCATGAATCATAAGCTTTTGGAGCAGTTATAATGATTCAATATTTTTTCTGGTAGCAAATCTAGCTGGTGTTTGGAGGGGGGGGGGTATAAAAACTCGACAAAATCTATTTTGTTATTCTGTTGTAATTTAAATATGAATAACTGTAGACACTGAAAATGTTTAAAAAAATGTTAATATTATCATTTTCCATACGATAAATAATTTTACAAATATTTTGACTCTTTTTGTGCTAGTTATAGACAATCGACATGTCATTTTTTTATTTTCAATAAAAGTCAATAAAAAAATGTATGTCATACAAAAAGATTGAATATTTAATACACTGTTCATCATAAGTATTTTGGTTTAAAGATATTGAAACAAAGAATAACAATTTTAAATATTTTGTTGAAATTCAATTACATTTGCAGGGACTTAAAATGTTCAACAAATTATTATTATTATTTTTTATTATAATATTATAATAATACTATGTGACTTTGACGCAATGACATTTTCAAAATATTTTCATTGAATTTATTATTTAAGCTATTGTTTATATTTATACTGTATCACTAACAGCAAAATAATTAATACATTACTATAATAGCACTATAAAATATATATGATAGAATATATTTATAGTTATATAATATGCTAATATTCTAATAGACCATCTCCACTAACAATAATTGTTCAAATTATAACTTATAATTTAAAGGAAAGCGGTTACCTATATAGGTACTTTCCCACTTTTTTAAGTTAATTTTCTAAAAATAGTGATTGAAAATTCCACTAGTTTTCTGAAATTAAAACTTTGTTAGTTAAAAATCATGAAAATTTGCAAAGTATCTTGTATAGTTAAAAATTCATAAAGTTCAGTGGAAATAGTCACATATATTTTTATATGAATTTTATCACTTGAATTTTAAAATTGTGTACTCAAGATATCATACGTAAAATGACGATTTTTCCTTTAACGACTATTGATATATTAATTATATTCAAAAAATATTAATTGTAGAAACTTGGAACATTCTAATCATACTTAAATTATCATTTTCCATAAACGATGAAATTACCAAAATATTTTTACTAGTTTTAAGCGTTTTATTTAAAAATGCATCAGATTTTTTAGAAACAAAAGCTTGAAAATTTAATTTAAGGTTCTTCATAAGTTTTTTACAGCAACCTAAAAATATCAAAAATACATATTATGCAAAAATGCAGAATTGTTCCGGTTTTAGTTATTTTGTTTTAATTAAATAAATATTAAAATTGAAAGGTTACTATTTGCCACTATATATACCGTGGTATACCTTTATTATTATTAATTTGCTATACACGATAACATTTTCAAAATATTTAGATTTATTTTAAGCTTCTTACTTCGACACTTCTTAATAATAACACTGTATCGGTTGTCGTCATCGACGTCATACATTACTCCCTACGTTGAGCACGGCTAATTCGCTAATATACTAATATTGCTAGTAATGGTAAAATATGTGGTCGCGCAATATATATTATGCTGACTAGGGTTTAGCACGCGTCGGTTAATGGCAGTCGATAGTTTTAAAGTGGAAACTGGAGAGTTCAATAGTGATAGTAGATGGTCGATAGTGGCAGTCGATGGGTGGCAGAGACCTGAATCGGACGACCGGCTCAACTGACATTGGATATCAGCACCCACGACACAAACGGCCCGATCGGTAACCCTCGTTTACATTATAAGATTGTAATAATATGTTGTAGTATTCATAATAACAGAAACATACGATGAGTACTTTGTTGACATAAATTAACCCTGATCCGTAGTAATAATATCATACTCCGAGGCCGAGTCCCTGCGACCTCGTAAATATAAACAGAACGACACCTAAGCAGCATTAGAAGCGACAGGTGGATAAGAGACGTTACACCACAAATCTATTGGTTCCATTCTATGACTTAAACGTTGATAACAGCTAGTAAATTATATAAAATAAAATCACAATAATATGATTATGCTATTAGATTATAGAATATTATCGGGAATATACGATTTGTTTTTGTAAAAAAAAAAGTTCAATATACTGTACGATAACTAAACTGATAGCTAATATAAAATCAATTAGGTACCTACTTATAGGGATTTTAATTTTAAGGATAGCATTTGAATCAAAGTTCGCATTTCAAAATTAAGTTTTCATTATTATATTTTATAAAAAATCTGTATTAGGTTATTTATCCTTAAAATTTCTGTTAGTTATCAGATTTGAGATTTGCATAGATAATAATTTAATAGTGGATAAACCATGATTCATAATATTTTGTATAAATGTATTATAAGTAGGTACCTACTTTGTACTCAAATTATGGTACCTATTCAAGAAATATTTTATCTTAAAAACTGTGGTTTAAAAGTATTCATATCATGAAAATAGTTGACAATGTATTTTATAATTTTCAGATTTTGATACAAATTACAATACATTTTAGTTTCAAAAACTTGACATATTAATACAAGGTTAGCCATATAATATTCTAATAGGTATGATCAAATCTTGTTTCTCATTATAATTATTTTTTTCATCATTTGTATTAAATTGTATATAGACATTGGATATAATATTCACAAAATAAGTTTTTTTATTTAAATTAAGGGGATTCGATACCGTGATTTTCTGTTTTTGTCTAACACACGCGCGACATAATAGACGTGTTTTTTGCCAAACATACCAACGATCTAATGAAGCGATAAGGATTCTAAAAACAGATTCGACATCAATTCTACTTGAAATCGACTTCCTCACATTTTTGATTTTTTTGATTTTAGCTTCTCCAAAAATGTAAAAACAAAAATGTTTAAATACTCTTTTTTTATATGTCTTTTTCTGGAATTTGGGGGATAATATAAAAAATGTGGGAAAGTCGATTTCAAGTAGACTTGATGAAGAATTCAAATCTGCTTATAGAATTCTTATCACTTCATTAGATCAATTGTTATGTTTGGCAAAAAACACGTCTAAAATACTATGTAACGCGTGTGTTAGACGAAAACAGAAAATCACGGTATCGAATCCCCTTAAACGTTTTACTACCCGTGGAAACTAACCGTTTTGCCACTCTCCCATAGCAAAGGCACTGCAGTATGTCACCTCGTATAATATTATATAACTAGGTACCATACTACCATTGACGGATTGACTTTTGATTTTATAGAGATTATTTCGATTTCATAATAATCTTTAAATCGAAATAGTAATTATCTTATTTTAAGGGGAGTACATGAGTTGAAAAAGGTATACACGAGTTGCATGCCAAAAAAACCTAGGACACAACCGTATATTTTAATCAGGGATTCTTAAACAACTAACAAAAAATAAATAATAAATATAAAATATATATGATAATATATAATATAAATAATTTTTTATTATTTACTTTAATTGATATACTTGATTTTTTTCAACTATATTCGTTGTTCATATTATAAAAATTATATTAAAATGTGTATTCAATGTGTAATTTAACAAGGTAATGATTTTTTTATTTTATTAGTATACCTATCGATTACAATTAGGTAAGCACAAACCTCAATAAATGTGTATGCATATAAAGTGATCTCTTAAAGGACATCACAACACTAAAAACAAGTTTGCTTAAATCTAAAGTATGTTATTATCTAAGAAATATGGTGTAAGTCTCACACTTAAACACTAATTAGGTAGGTATTCAAACGTTTAAAAATATGCGTGGTACGTCATAGAGCCGAAGTCGGAACGGCTATTATAGTACATTTCGTAAAATATTGTTTTTTTGGCAATACCTAAGTGAAGAGTTGTGAACTTAATAATTTTTCTTAATTATAATTTATTATATGCATACAATAACAAGATATATTAAATTTTAAATTACACCACTGTCTTAATCACACATATATCACATCCTACTTGGGATTATGAAAAAAAATTTTGAAATTCTATATTAAGTTATTAAGTACTAATAACTACTAATACTAATCATTGTGTTAATCAAACTACTTTTCATGTAAGACACGGAAGGTTGCTCACTCGTCGGCTCTATGACATCACGCAACTATTCATCAAATCTCATTATCTCATTGAATAATCATTTTTTTAACGTTTACCAAAAAGTTTTTCATTATTTGTATTACAATAATACACCCATTAAACTTAAAATAAAAAAAATCTAGTTTTGTGATGTCTTTTAAGCATGATCACTCTATTTGTATGCTTAATAATTATGCAAATTATACATTTTGGAATTTTTAATATACCTAAAGACCATATTTTTGTATATTTGAATTTTTTTGTATCACTTAAGAATAATCCTCTAAGAATACAAATTTCTGTTTTTCAAGTAGGACCGGGTGGGTATCCATTTTTTCTTTTTAATTATTCAGCAAATATTTTTTTTTGAGAAATGTTATGTTGATATCTTAATATTCTATAATAATCTAAATCAAAATTCGAACGAATAGTTTTTGAGAAATATACCATACTGTGTATAGGTACTATAATTGTAGCCTGTGGATATGGGGACTTCGATGATTTTAAAATGTTAGTAATTACTAATTACTATATCCATCAATATAAATAGTCAAAGTATAATGAATACTAAAGTAGTGAGATTTGGATAGTTCGTTTTTGAGTTCGCAGTTCACACTAAACATTAGCCAATGTTATAGTATACTAATTGTTGAGACAACAGTTTTAGCGCACTAATCAATTATTGAACTTTTAAATCATATATTTTTTTTAACAATTGTTTTAGACACAACAGAATATTGTCTAATCTTTCATTTTTAAACAAATCTTTTTTAGCTAGATGTATTTGTAAATAATATATTAACAAATAGCAATACAGTAAAACATAAATTTTTATCGATCTTATCATTATATTTTTCAATGGTAAATATTGATACCTAACCAAATAAACCAAGCATTTTGACCAAAATGTACGATAAAAAATTCACAATCATTATGTGAAACTATTATAAAAATATTGGATATCTATACGAAGCTATTGGTTCCAAAAAAACATGGATTTAATAGAGAAAACTAATTAAAGATATTGTAATATACAATTATATTTAGTTTATATTCTTTAACATACTATAACAATAATAATTAATAATATTATTATATAGTTCAATATACCTAATGGCTAATTATACTTAACCTAAAACTACTTAGGTACCTATTACTAATTTTTATTATGGTTTTTAATCAATAATTTTTCTATTTAGTATTATCAGTATATATTTTAAGTCATCTGCCAAGCAAAACGTACCCTAAAATTAGATAATAATAAAGCTTAAAATGGGAAAACGAAAGATGACTTAGTTGTTGACCAGACAGATGAGCAGTTAGGTACTTATTTGACTTGATAGGAGACAGTGAGTCTTTGTAATTCATTGTTACGAATCTATTGAAGAAATTGTATCTGTATTTTTTTCCCAGCGTCGGCCTGGCCATGGCTGATAGTCCACGAACGCGTCCAAGGCCCACGGACGTTGTATCTAGAGGCCCCGATAGTACTATAAATATTGTATATTGAATATTATAATATAGTATACCATTATAATGTATAATACTATTATCATTGTATCAAAAATGTCTAATATAAAGAAAATCAATTACACAATTTGAATCGCATTAAAAAATATTAAGTTGTATAATATTACTATAGGGTATTATGTAGGTATATAATTGTGTAGAACTATAAATAAAATACTATAACCATGTAGTTAACTTTGATGTGTATTTTAAATAAGGTAGGTACTTTTAAAATAATATATTGCATTATTTATAATTACATTTTTGGGGCCCCTCCTGAATAAATGCATCCGCGACCCTTTAACTGCCAGGCTGACACTGATTTTCCCCAATATATTGATACTATTGATATTGAAGATATACATCACTTATACATGTACAAAATATAAATTCAATTGAATGTGAAGATAGTATACGATATGATATCAATCCAAGACATTTTGGTAGTTATATTAAACATACACGTTGGTCCACGAACAGCATGAACAATTTACAACACCTTCTAGTTCTGAATACACAAAGTACCGAAATAACCGTCTTAAATTTTTTTATTTTTTTATTTTTACATTTTTTTTTTTTAGTGAAATAGAATCTGATCCGTTTTCTATACTTGTTTTTAAAATATGAAAAAAATTACCTATTGAACAACGTTTGATGTTCAAAATAATCGTGATAAGTAAGTTATAACTTATAAGTTACCTATAATGCAGGTACATATTAAATATTTAAATATTAAAATTAGACAAATTTAACATTTAGAGTCATGTAGATATTTGAATCGTCATATTATAGCATTTACAAAAAATATTCAATCGCACCTGTATACACGAGCTGTATAGAAAACGCCCTGCTATTAAAATTCCATTCCTGGAATGTAAGTTTTACATTAATAGGTTAGTATCTAATGGATTGTTAACGATTAACACACACAAACGATCTACACACACTATAATAGCCAATCGGTCTATAACGATAATATTTTTGACATTATTCCAGACACAGCTAATACTCACGTCTAACGATAAAGAAATAATATTCGCACGCACCGCCCGGATTGAACTTTTGAGCTATCTAGTAAATTTCGGTGGGCCGCGTAAAAATTGGTCCGGTAGAAAAAAAAATGTAATATTTTTGGTCAAAAAAGTTTAGTAGTTCAATATAGTGGAACTTATAATATTAAATGATATAATATAAATCCAAACTGATGGTTAATAAGTAATAACAATGAATACGTGGACATAATGTCGGAAACGTTATTTTAGAGGCTTAAATTTCAAAAGTCATATGCCATGCCGGCATCAATTCATGGGGGTACTATTAATTTGCTGATTTAAAATTTTTTTTTCTATTATTTTACATCAACATTTTTATTTGTATTTTATGTGGGCCTGATGTGGTCGGCCGCAGTGATCAATGTATGCTGCGGTCCAACTGTCCAAGCATGCTGTCCTAGCACTCGGGTTTCTAGCGACAATAATATTCGCACCAGATACACACGTATTGTTCAACCAACCAACAGTAATCCCCTCCCCCCCCCCCCCCACGAAATGCTAATGGCCAGAGTTAGGGATAGTTAAGGTTTTAAGACCGATAACAGAAAAAAATAGCTTTATTTTAGATTCTGAGTGGAGCGATTCATTGATTTTACAATTATGTATGTTTTTTTTTGTGTGTCTGTCCTCATCTTTTAGGACAGTAATAATGCTTAGACTTTCTTCACGAACATTTTTACTGATAGGAAACTGTATCTAGTACTTTGGGGGGGTCAAAAGTGAAAAATCCGGGGAAAACAAAAAATATTATAGAAAAATGGGAATTTTTACTCAAAATAAATTTCGACAAAATCGATCTTAGTTTTAAGTGTAATTCTAAAACAAATGACTGAAGATACATTTAATTTTCACTGAATGTTTATATTATTATATTATGTTTATATTATTATAAATTTATACTGGGTGATTCTTTTATCAAACAACACTCATTATTTCAAAAAGTGTAAATTTTGTTGAAAATATTTTTTTACATAGTTTCAAGCCGTTTATTAAACAACGTTTTTCTTAAAAAATTATATTTTTAAACATTTTTTATCCTTATAATTTTTTAAGTTTTTTACTTTTTTGAATGACAACAGGGTTTTAATTTTATATTCCAAAGCAGAATATTTTTCTTAGTATTTTGATACATGAAAATCAAATTTGGGGCGAG
>NC_042493.1:104522911-104535007 GCF_005508785.2 Acyrthosiphon pisum
CGCTCATCTAAACTTTGAATATTTATAACTCTCACCCGAAATTCGATTTTCATGTATCAAAATACTAAGAAATATATTCTGCTTTGGAATATAAAATTAAAACCCTGTTGTCATTCAAAAAAGTAAAAAACTTAAAAAATTATAAGGATAAAAAATATTTAAAAACACATTTTTTGTTGTTGCTATTTTACGTTCAATTAGACGAAATTATGTGTTTAAACGAAAAAGAACGATTTTAGTTTTATGTAGGTACTCGCTCTAATTTAATTCACATTCGTTTGCCGAAATATTTTTAGTTTTAATTGTCAACATTTATGATTATTAAAATAGCATAAGTATGCAAATATGTTATGAATAATATAAAAAAAAACACATTAGTGAGTAATGAGTTATAGTAATAAGTTCCATTTATTATACACGCTATAACTCTATAAAAAAAACTCTAAAATATTCGTTTTATTTCAAATTTTAATGTTATTATAATAGGTAAGTATATATCATATTATATTATAAATTTCAATATTTGTCAAAATTGTATTATTTGTTATGCCATTAGGTATTGTATTCTTAGAATTCTTCGTATTTCGAGGCACACGACAACATTACTTGTAACACCTTCTAGTTTCTACATGTACTTATCACCATAGTACATAAATAATTTTTAACACACAAAAAATAGGCGGGTACCCAACTATAGGTATATACTGAAAAATACTTAGGTTTAGATTCTAATATTCTATTAAATAATGTCATATTAAAATAGCGAAAAGAAAACGAGTTTATTATAAAATAATTCTTAAAAGGTTTGAATTAACTGAATTAACTGAAAGAAAAAAACGGGATTCATGCAGGACAGACTAAATAATATGGGACAAAATGCGTCCCATTTACGTTTTGTCGGGACTCGGGACACATTTGAAATACAGAACGCAATATACAATATAGATGATAGCCATACAGGAATCGAAACCTAAAATAAAACCTCGATATCAGTATGCTAATGTTATGGGAGACCCTAGGAACCAATTCTGTGTTAACACAATATCAGCCCCCCCACCCAACTCAAAGAAAAATCACGTCTACGCCACTGTAATACATTATACTAATATAATCTTTTCACCGTAAGTTGGACCACTTTTTTTTGCGCTTGCGGCGTATGGTGAAATTGACCATTTTTAAATGTATTAATTATTTAATAAATATTGATTGATAATACTATTATGATAAATATGATGTATCTATATGATATATTACGAATTATAAAAATAAAATAGATGAAATTCCAGGCACGCCTGGACATAAAACAACGTCAATATTATAATTTCCACGATTTTGTATTCGTATTTAAGCGATATATACAAATAAAATGAAATGAACTAAATGAACGACAAAATGAACGCATTCATATTTTCAAAGACCGTGAATGTGTGCGTTTAAAAAAAAATATGAACGAGTTCTTTTTTAAGCACTGAACCAGAACGTGAAAGAATTCATTTTTTTAGTGAATGTTCCGAACACTGAGTTTTTGTATAACTACCATATTTGTGTTCTGGTACAAGGTGCATACCGAATTACCGAATAAAATACATAAGGACTTGAAAATAAAATACAAATAAGTGATGATATTAAACGTACGCGTAAATATACAATAAATATCAGCTATTCATTTGATAGACATTAAATTGAAATTCCACAGCAGGTAGCCGTTAAGTGTGGACCGATGAGCCTATACGAATTTTTTTTTTCCTGTATAGTAACTACCGCCCTACATTCTCATCTGTCCCCACCGATTCACTACCTATTCAATGTATATCACCATTGTATAAGTAGGTAAGAGTGTAGGACCCGCCGACAGCGCCGTACCGAAAATTATCGCAATTCAGTTTAGCTGCAGCGCCGTACAACTGTTGTTATACTTCCTTCAAGTAAAGCGAGTCATATCCTGCACAGGCAATCTTCCAGTCTTCTGTAAAAAGGTATGTTATACTTATCCACAAACAATGGACTACTTATCGTTAGGTAAATTTATCGGTCACATTTAATATCAAATTAATTTAAGATAATATGTTTATTTTTTATTGGTAAAAAATAATTCCTTTTGAATACGTATTTTTATTTAATTAGGTAGGTAGGTAGGTAGGTTAAGTTAGGTTAGGTTTAATATTGTATTAAATATATTTTTTTGAAAAGCAAATATAACCATTAAGACGTACCTAATGATTATTCATATTAATTAGGTACTTTTTAAATTCTTAAGGAAAATTTGAGTTTAGTAAGTTATCATATTTTAATTAATGTGAAATTATTATTAGATAGGTACCCACAATAAACATAATTCTGTAGAAATATTTTCCTAATATTCGTTCAATAAACTAACACAACAACTGTATAGAAATTTTATAGGTAGGTAAGCAAAGGTACCAACAACGACTTTCATATTTTAATACTCCATATGATATTTTATGCTAGCAAAAGTTCTGTCAAACAGAAAGCGTTATTTTCACGTCGCGTGATTTTGTAATTTGTTACAACACCGCGTTATTCACGCGCGTGAAAGCACCATACCGACGAGCCATTTACCGCTTTAACGCACGTTATAACGCGTTCTGTTTTATAGAGTCTTTAGTTTATTCCATCATTAATAAATTTAATAAAATACTATATTATTCATTATTCACTAAAACATTTTGAATTGATTATTTCAAAATAAATCATTCGATTATCTCCTAAAAATTACATTATTGAGATTTTGAGATAATTATGCAGTAGAACATAAGGTAGGTAGTAACTAATTAATGTAATAATCATACAGGTAACTGGCCTTTGAGATTCTGAGCGGAGCGATGAA
Source organism: Acyrthosiphon pisum (assembly GCF_005508785.2). Lineage (NCBI taxonomy): Eukaryota > Metazoa > Arthropoda > Insecta > Hemiptera > Aphididae > Acyrthosiphon > Acyrthosiphon pisum. The sequence continues at coordinate 104,525,760 of NC_042493.1, forward strand.
TGTATTGATTTTACAATGTGTTTTTTTAAAATTAAATTTTTTTTTTAATTTGTGTCTATTGTCACCTTCTAGGATAATAAAAAATCTTAGATTTTCTACCTCATAAGTTTGACGAAAAACTGCAGATACTTGAAATTTGCATCATATGCTTATTTGATCAATTCCTATACTCAAAATATTCTGACTCGTTATGAACTCTTCACAGACAATTTAAATTTTAAATTTAAAATTTTTTTTATAATAGTCTTACAAACCGTCTCTGTTCAGAATCATTTTTCTTATACAATCATATTAAATCATTGAAATTAACACTATCCATAACAGTAACCAACTGTACAGCAGAGCAACGCCCCTTTACCCGCTTTTATTTTTATGCTAAAAGAAAACATAAATTATAAATAATGAGAATTTCGAAATAGTCCTCAATTTTAGTCGTACCTATTTAATAATAATAAGAAAATCTTCTGGTTACTTGAACATCATCAATACACTTTTTGATTTTGTAAATATTCTATCATATTATATCTTGGCACTTGGATGTAGTCAGCGATTTGTGCTATATCTATGTGGTAAAAATATATTTATAATAATATAATAATACTATAATATTATAATAATATATCAATTGATATTTTTTTGGAAATAGATTCAACAATGATCAAGTGCAATACTTATTTTTTTCATTCTGTATTGTAGGTAATTGAATTATATTTATAATCTTTATTATTTTTTATATGTTTCAGATAATCATGAAATTCGTTTTGATATTATTTGTACTATGCATCAACTTGATTTTGGGGTCTGCCGACTATGATGGTCCTTACTGGAACGAAAGAGTACAGTTTTGTGGACCACAGCTCGGGGCTGAAATGGCAGTCATTTGTAAAGGCAGCTACAATGATGATCAACGTAAATATGATTTCTTTATAGCATCTGATATCAATTAAAACAGTTCATTGGTGAAATTTGTACATAAAAATCGTTTTTAATTTTAATATCAACAAACTCTAAAATATTGCATTAAATACAACATTTTTTTTTTGCACCTACTCGCCAATACCTTTCCAAAAATGTATACATATATCTCCTTCCTACTATGTAGGTATATAAGCAGAGTAATTGATAGGTACGATTACGAAAAAACGTTATTTGCTTATAAGTTATTAATATTTAGGTATAAATATGGACAAAAGAATATCTAGTATTAATTTTCACTCTTCTGCAGCATTTTAAAAGTTCTACTTTGATTGTAATTTCAATTTTTTTTACTCAAATTATTTTGAAAATCATTTAAATAAAAAGAATGATAGGTACCTACAATATTATTAACTACTAAATCTTCATGGATACTACTATATTTTAATACTGCAATATAATTAAATAATTACCCAGTTTCTTTTTCCTAGCTACCTACTCAAATATTACCTTTACTTTGCGATAAAAAAACCACTTTGATATTGAATAAAATGTATTTTCAAGAATGCAAGTTACATTGTGAATAGTATTCCAATAATCCAGTAAACTAATAATATGCAGTTAGGTTTATTAAATTCATAACTATTTTTATCTCGACTAATGATTTACTTTAATTTTCAGGTAGTAAACCAAGAGTACCACAAATTAAAAACAAAAGAGCAATAGTTGACGAGTGCTGTAATACCTCGTGCACGAGAAAATACCTGCATATTTTTTATTGCGGTCCTGAACCGGAAGCGTACGTAATTTAACTGAACATTATAATAATCCTGTGATTAATGATTATGATTAGATATCTCAAATTATGAACTTGAATCAACTATTAAATACAACTTAAATGTAGGTAAAATCACGATAACTGTCCCTAAAATATAAAAATTTTTATGCTACACGAATAGTCTTAAATCGGTTAAATCTATATAAAAAATCAATGCTCTAAAAACTAGCACCAATTAAACTTCTTCAACAAATAACGCATAATTTAAATTAAATAACAATATGTACCTATAAATATATTATTTCATTAGGTACTGTGAACAAAGATTAAATCATTATTTATTAATTTATGTATTAATTTACTCAAATTTACTCAACATCAATAGCTACATTTTAAGCAATATTTTACTAAAATTAGTTGTAGTTACAAAAAAAAAAAAAACAGTATAAAAATTAATTTAGAATTTTGCATTGAATTCATTGGTTTATTTGGTTTTTTCATTTACTTTATTGTTGTTAATATATTATAACAGTGATATTTTTTTAGTGTATACAAAATGCATATAAATAATAATTTAATATTATTATAATATTAATAAATACTTAATACTTACATAAAAATAAAAACCATTTAAATTATCCTAAGTAGGTATGCAAATTTTGTTGTAATACCTATATAGTTTTGTCAAATAGAAGTTTGTTAAAGAGAAGTAGGTACCACTATATTAAAATCTAAATAAAAAATCAATGCTCTAAAAACTAGCACTAATTATACTTCAACCATTAACACATAAAATAAATTAAATAACAAAAATAAAATATATTGATATATTGTTTCTTTACTGTGAACAAAATTAAGTTATAATTAGTTAATTTATATATTAATTTACTCAAATTTACTCAACATTAATAGCTACATTTTCAGCAATATTTTCACTAGAATTAGTTGAAGTTATCAAAAAAAAAAAAAAAATATCATAGTATCAATTAATAATATAAGTGTACAATCGATTACTTTAATGTTGTAAATATATTATATCAATGATATATTTTTCTTTATAAAACTCATTTTAAGTGCACAAAATGCATATTTATATAATAATATATAATATTAGTAAATAAATAAAAATAAAAACACATTTAAATTATGAAGATACTGTTAAACTTAGTATGTAATTTTCGTTTTACATAATATAAAGTTTCGTCAAATAGAAGTTTGTGAAAGAGACTAGAGAGGTAGTTACCACTATATTTGAGCCCACAATAAGCCATTAGTAGTACTTACCATTTACTTTTCTTAAACATAATATATATTCATTGTTAAGTTTATAGTACAAAATGTAGAAGTAAAAAAAACTATTACTAAAAACTAAACTAGTAAACTATAAGGAAATACTTAGGTACCTACTTAACACACCGTGACAGAGTGACGGTATGGACATATAAAAACCCAGTGACTTATATATATGTCTACCTATAAGTGTCTGGCTAGAATTAATATTTTGGTTACTTTGTTGTTAGTATAAATAATAATACTAACAGTGTTAGCAGTGTTATAAAATAACTACTCTCAGTAACAATGAAATATGAATAGTAGGTAATCACTAGAGCAAGGACTTTCATGCACTAAAAAATCATCAAATATGCATTTAAAAATATGCACTTATGCATCAAAAAATTAAAAATATACGGTTAAATATGCCCTTAAAGCCTTTAACGTTATATGAAAATTAAACACGAAACTTTAACACACACGCAAGGAATGTTCTAGAACTAATGCGAATCTAATCTACCCACTGACTGTAGACACTTGATACTATCGTGTTTATACCACGTACCTACTATTCGTTAAAAATACAAAAATAGACATAATAAATACCTACTGACCTACTGACCATTATTATTATTTCAAGATAACGTTTATCTTTATCGTCTTTATGAGTTTATAACAATTGTTGACCTTAGTTCATGAAAAATATTCACCAAGCGCTTGATTTTCGACAAACCATCAAAATATGCACTAAAAGCTTAAAATATGCTCTTATAATCAAAAATATGCCCCTTAAACCAAAAAATTTCCAAATATGCAAAAATATGCACTAAAAACTTTGAGTATTTCATCATAAACGTTATGAAATGTATTTTGTACTTAAAAAGCATACGATAAAGTTAACCAGTAAAAATATACAAATGCATGAAAGTCCTTGCTCTAGTAATCACTAATAACTAGTAACAACACAAAATATTGTTTAATGCGTAGGTACTGTGTGTCTGTGTAGATTGTAGAATGTAGATAATAATTAAAATGTATTTTGATAAAAAACAATTAACATTTAAAAAGATATGCGGAGCTTTAAAAGAATAGTATACACAATATTATAAAGGTTTTATTTGAATAACACACTTCAATTTTCACACAAGGTGTTTGGTACTACACATAATTTTAGGGACTGACTATGACCAGAGTCACAAACCTAATAATAACAAGGTTTAAACCAAACTGTAATGAAACAATCACAAATACCCATCTAAGATTATATTACATTTCAAATGCTGATAACATGTTTTTTCAACAATTAATTAATAATTATAAATTACAGATTATATCCAACTAAAAGACAAATGTTGAAAATGCAACATGTGAATTATGTTTCTTATTATTATGATCTAGGTAAGTACCTACGTAGAATAAGTCATTGGTGGAGGGTAATGGTGTAAGATTGCATTTGAATCCTATAGATCATTTTTTGTTGTAATTCTTAACATATTTATAAATGGATCTTTGGTTTGTTTTTAGTAATCAAATTAATTGTATTTTTAAAATCTTTGAAATAATGACCCTTTATACCTTACCAATTTTTTTCACTAATTTACGTTGAAATAATTTAAATGACACTAAAAGAGTCTTGAACACTAATGTTCCTGAACCTCCATATTACCCATCCCTTGTAACCTTAGCAATTAATACACTTGATTTGTACCTAAACTCAATAACTAAAAGTTACTTTAATAATTTGTTTGATTTTACAGTTTGGACCGTATTAAGATATCCACAACCAGAGGATTAGCCAGTATCTACAAAAAGCAACTGTCAACATGTTATTGCAGCTTAAACAATTTTCTAACTTTTTTAATGATGAAATTATAAATAAACTAATATGAAGTATCTGTACTTATCCCAAAACTTAATTTTTTTATTTTAATCAATATGTTGTATTTTATTAATAGTGCAAAATAAAATAATAATAATATAGCTATGCATAAAATACTTAAATGAGTTCTTATTTTTAGGTAATAATAAATTTATTCGAACACAATTTTATTTTGTATTAGTTATTTCATTGTAGTTTTAATTTCAGCTATAAACAATAGAAATAGGAATAGGGTGTTTTTATAACGCTTTGGCCCGTTACCAGGTCATTACAAGGTATTCCTAAAAATATGAATCCCCCCCCCCCCCCCACCAATATGAGGTCCCAGATACGTGCCTAACATTCTATGAAACTGATAGATTAATTTATTTATTTATGTATAATAAACGGGTAAAGGCACTTTTGTGTAAGCAATATCAGGTTTAAACATTGAAGTATTTACAGTTAACAATAAACAACTGAGACACTTATAAGAACAAGGGCCCAATTTGAACTTTCAATTTTTTTCAGGAGACAAATAAACTTATTCAGTTTAATAAATTAAAACTTATGATAAGAAAAAATGCATTTATGAAAAATGACTAATTGGGCCCTTGTTCTTATAAGTGGCTCAACTTGATTTAAAATAATAATAATAATGAAGCTAACAATTCAAAATAATAATAATTAGAGAAGTTTAAATAATGAAACAATAATAATACAATAGGAGACAAACACTAGATCAATAATAATATAATGATAAGTTTTTAATTGCTAAAATTATGTTTAAATGTAAATTAAAAAATTTAGTATTCATCAATTCAGTAATTATCATGTTATATGTCTATAGTTCTCAATGAATTAGCTATTCATAAATAGCTGTTCATCGTGGTTTGTATATATAAATCCAAGTTCCCAAGAAAAGTGTTGAATAAACTGATTAAAAAAAAACTAATTTAGGGATAATTTTCACCTATTAATTAACTGTTTATAGTTTATGTTTTTAATTTATAAATTTAATACTTGTTTGAATATTCAAATTTGAATTTAAAATATCTATTAAAAAAAAATATAACTCCACTCAGAATTTAAAGCACACGTCATTGTGAAATCAATATGTACATCGCTCCGTTCAGAGTCTAAAATTAAAGAAAAAGACATTTTAATTTTTTACTCAAATCCAGATTTTGACAAAAAACCATTGTATACTTTTTATGTAATTCAAAATTAATAGATTCTAGAGCACTATAGCAGCGATTCTTAAGTCTTAACCTTTTGTAGATTACAAACCCCCGATGAAACTTCTTTAGAAATCGCGGACCCCATTACTAATTTTTTTTTTGAAAATAAATTTTTGTGAAATATCTTTTGTGCCTGAACAGGAAGAAGCTGATAAAAAAAAACTCCAGACAGTGTTGAATAAGAAATTATTAGGAGATAGCTGTATTATAATATTAGAAAATAAACAACTATTTTTTTTTTTATAAATTATTAATATAAGGAGTACATTTAAAAACAACACTAAAATATGTCGATAGATTTTGGAATATAATAAACATTTATATTAATTAATGAACTACTTAAAATTTACAATAACTAATGTTAAGATTTAAATTTATTAACACAATGTAAAAATGTTCAAAAAAAAATTCCCAAATACTGAGTTATTTTATACTTATATAAAAGTTTTTTATATTTTATTGTTTGATATTTATGATCTTAGAATATATTTCAACCATGCACCGTTATCATTGTATATGCTTATTATCTATATGCTTGCACATCAGAGAGACTCATAATATTATCTATAGATCTATCTATAATTACAACAAAATAAGGAAATCGCTACATGAGAAATCGAGAGACGGTATGTCAGTCTAGGTATAAGACATAATATTATAGTATAGTCTATACTATAGACTCTATAGTATTTAAAAAAAATTGACGTATATAGGTACTTATAATAAATTCCAAATTAATCATATCATAATATCTATTAGGTACTTATAACGCGTTATACATCAACAAAAAACCGTGGTACTATCATAGATATATAATAGTATATTTTAGAAGTTTCAAGTACCCACGAATAATATTATACAATCACAACAAAATAACTAAAATAGTTATCTTAGGTTTTTAATATGTAATTTCGTTCAAATTTGTACTTAAAATTTCTTTATTTTGTTGTAATTCAAAAACGAATAACTGTAGATACATGAAAATTTTACTGAATGTTTATATTAGCATTTCCTATACACCATACAATTTTGAAATTATTTTAATTTTTTTTGAGCTGTTTACGGACAATTTCAGTTTTCAATTTTTTTAGTTTTTTTTCTATAAATATCAATAAAGTTTTATCTGTTGGGCCAAAAAGTGTATAAATTTAATACAAAGCTCCTGATATATTGTTACAATATCAGTTGAAAAATATTAAAAATACATAGGCACAATTTTTTTTTATAAGCATTTAAAGATCAAATTTTGACAAAATTTATCAAATTTTAATTTGAAAAATTATTTTGTAGTTAAAAATTTATAAAATGTTCAATTTTTGTATCTAAGAATTGAAAATTTAAAACAAGATTCCACGTAAGTAATTAATTCTGTTACCAAAAAATCTAAAAAATACATTTACACAGTTTATTTTTATAGTCATTTTAAGTACAAATTTGGACGAAATTACATATTAAAAACCTAGGATAACTATTTTAGTTAGCCAAGTAAATTAATCTTAAGTCTTTCTTATTTAGGATGTCTCGAAATTAACTCAATTAATTTAATACTTACCTTTGATTTTGCCCCTTCATAAATATAAACTGCACTGGTTTTTAACACAGTTGTTTGAAATGTTTCGACCGGGTATAAGATACTGGTCTAAAATATTATACCTGTCCTATACAATTATATTATTAATTACTTTATTTTCTGATCAACGATAATTTATAAATATAAGTATACATACAAAAGATGATCACAAAAGTCATCATTGGAATTGTTATATTGTGTTTATAAGTATTTGATTTTATTATAAGACTTGCTTTTTATTTTATATAGATTTGTAAAAATATAGTTTGTATGCCATAATAATGTATTTATACTTAATTATCATACATAATATCATTGATTATGAATTCTAGTAGGTAATAATCATAATCATTAACAATAGTAAAATATATAATCAGTAACCTACAAAGCATATGGCATATGCTGGTTCTGCGAAAATGGTCCAGTATAGTCAGTGAGTAGAGGATAAAGACATATTAATTTTTATATTTTTAATATCTATAGATAATATTATGAGTCTCTCTGATGTGCAAGCATATAGATAATAAGCATATACAATGATAACGGTGCATGGTTGAAATATATTCTAAGATCATAAATATCAAACAATAAAATATAATAAAATATAATTCGTTTTTGAATTACAACAAAATAAAGAAATTTTAAGTACAAATTTGAACGAAATTACATATTAAAAACCTAGGATAACTATTTTAGTTATTTTGTTGTGATTGTATAATATTATTCGTGGGTACTTGAAACTTCTAAAATATACTATTATATATCTATGATAGTACCACGGTTTTTTGTTGATGTATAACGCGTTATAAGTACCTAATAGATATTATGATATGATTAATTTGGAATTTATTATAAGTACCTATATACGTCAATTTTTTTTAAATACTATAGAGTCTATAGTATAGACTATACTATAATATTATGTCTTATACCTAGACTGACATACCGTCTCTCGATTTCTCATGTAGCGATTTCCTTATTTTGTTGTAATTATAGATAGATCTATAGATAATATTATGAGTCTCTCTGATGTGCAAGCATATAGATAATAAGCATATACAATGATAACGGTGCATGGTTGAAATATATTCTAAGATCATAAATATCAAACAATAAAATATAAAAAACTTTTATATAAGTATAAAATAACTCAGTATTTGGGAATTTTTTTTTGAACATTTTTACATTGTGTTAATAAATTTAAATCTTAACATTAGTTATTGTAAATTTTAAGTAGTTCATTAATTAATATAAATGTTTATTATATTCCAAAATCTATCGACATATTTTAGTGTTGTTTTTAAATGTACTCCTTATATTAATAATTTATAAAAAAAAAAATAGTTGTTTATTTTCTAATATTATAATACAGCTATCTCCTAATAATTTCTTATTTAACACTGTCTGGAGTTTTTTTTTATCAGCTTCTTCCTGTTCAGGCACAAAAGATATTTCACAAAAATTTATTTTCAAAAAAAAATTAGTAATGGGGTCCGCGATTTCTAAAGAAGTTTCATCGGGGGTTTGTAATCTACAAAAGGTTAAGACTTAAGAATCGCTGCTATAGTGCTCTAGAATCTATTAATTTTGAATTACATAAAAAGTATACAATGG
>NC_042493.1:104535057-104536411 GCF_005508785.2 Acyrthosiphon pisum
TGGCTATTGAAATCTCCGGCTACTATTTTTGTGGAACTATTTTCAAAATTTGATGGTTTTTCAAAGGTGAAATCAGCGTTCGGTGGCTTGTATATCGATGTGATTGTACATTTTTTAGTTTCAATGGTTAGAATTTCAATGTTATTTGTGTGGCTGAATGCAGCGCTGTCAATGACTAGGCCCGGCCTAGCAAATATTGCACTTCCGTAGAGTGCGTTAGGTATTTCGATTATTAGGTTCATTCCCGGGATTCTTGGACGGATACTAGTTTCGTCACGGTGCGTCTCTTGTAAACACAAAACATCACATTGGGTTTCCGTGCATAAGGTAGCAAGTAGTTCGCTTTTACACGCTGAGAAACCCTCGATATTTTGTGTTAGCACTGTAAATGCCGAGGCATTAACAGAGGTTGGTCCTGAAAAGGACCGTTTCGAGGAGCTATATGGCATTTTTAGCACTGGTGTTGGTAGAATTAGTTAGCTGTGGGGATACAGCATTAACAGGGGCACCACGTGAAGGTTTCTGCCAAGCCCCCAATAAATAAATTAATAAATTAATTAAATTTATAAATTTATTCCCTCCAGGATGTTCTGTATCCAATATTAAGGATTTTGATGCAGTTTATTCTGAATATCTTGTGCTAATCATGACGGTGATAACAAATTAGTATATTCTTTGCTCTGTCTTCGTAATAAAATATCTATTTTTCATCACCATTGATTATTGTTCCTGCGCCATTTACCATTTCTACGATCACTGCTGACTTACTGGAAGTCATTGCGGATCGTATTATGCATCTTTAACTTTGATATACATCTTTCAACTTCGAAGCAACAGCAGCTAAGTAAGCAATTTTTGCTTCTATTATTTTGTTATCAATCACTGATTAAATCATATATCAGCTGTTCTATTTCACCAATTATTGGAGACTTAGACGAATGGACACAAACGTATCAACTATTTAATTTCTCTCAATCAACACAACACAGCAATATTAGTTACATTCTCTCTTGTTTGAGGAATTATTTTGTGCACTTGTTTCTTCACACAGTTTTGTACACATACTTTGCTATTTTAACACTATAATATGGAGAGAAAACTTGACAGTCTTATAAAATCAGTAAACGACTTAAAAATATCACAAAACAAACTCATTGGGTCTTTCAACTCCCTCTCAAAAAATGTCTCTGATCTTTCTTCTCAGTTGAAAAATTTATCATTAGATATTGATTCTGTAAAAACAAGAGTTTCAGCTATTGAGAAAAAAATCGAAACTTTTAATGAAGCAGAATCCAAAAAAAGTGTTTTTAATAATGATTTAATTAGTGAAATGATAGATAGACAAACCGACGAA
>NC_042493.1:104538423-104539397 GCF_005508785.2 Acyrthosiphon pisum
AAATCCAAAAAAAATTACCACCACGCCATTTTTAAAACTACTAAGTCGCACTCGGACTATCTAAAATTCTCTTCTCTTCGTTCCGAATGCAAAAAACGTAGCAAATATGACCATAACTTGTATATAAATAATATCCAAAACTCACTTAAAACCAATCCTAATCAATTTTGGTCTTTTATTAAAAATTTTAGATCATCATCGTGTCTTCCCAACTCCTTGTCTTTTGAACACAGAACAGTCAACGACGGTCAAAACATCGTTAATCTTTTTAGTCATTATTTTAAATCTACTTATGTAAATGATAATATTCCCATTACTTCAAATAATTATCCAAGAATTGAATCACCAGACTCTATCAACATTTGCCAAATTAACCTACCTAATTGACGTTTTTATTGAATTAGAAAACTTAAAAATAAAAACAGGTATTGGCCCTGATGGTCTCTCACCTATATTTTTGCAGGTTTGTAAATTTGTCCTTAGTCCTCCAATTACGTACCTATTTAACATCTCCTTAAATAATAGTTGTTTCCCCTCTTTTTGGAAATCTACATTTATAACCCCAATTCTCAAAAAAGGAGATAAATCACTAATTAATAACTATCGTCCTATATCTTTGATCTCTATCCTCCCAAAATTATTCTCTAAAATCGTTAATGCCAAACTCACGCCACTCTTCACAAATATTTTAAGTCCACAGCAACATGGTTTCTGCAATAACAAATCTACCATTACCAACCTAATATCTATTAAATAATTCATTCTTAATTCTTTTTCTAATAATCGGCAGACTGATGTTATATATACAGACTTTGAAAAGGCTTTTGATAGAATCAACCACGAACTTTTAATACATAAACTTAAATTAATAGGTTTCGCCGACCCTCAATTATCATGGTTAAATTCGTTCTTAACTAAAAGAACCCAATTTGTAAAATACAAAAATTTTATTTCCATCTAATTTCAGTATTATC
>NC_042493.1:104540630-104549036 GCF_005508785.2 Acyrthosiphon pisum
AAATGGACTATCGTCCGTTAAATAAATAAATAAATAAATAAATAGATAAATAAATGAATATTAAAAGTAATTCTTAAAAACAATTTTAATAATTAAATAAACCAAAATAAATTAATACAATTTGAACTTAATATTTTAAAAAGACTGTTTTAACTGATTAAAATTTAAGAACTAATATGTTAATAAATTTATAACGTCACCTTATACAATTTAATATTAAATCCAAAAAAAGCGAATAAAATAAAATATTAGAATGTGGAGACATTTTTCATAAGGTTTAATTTCAATATCTAAATTAACCATCGTTTTCTTTCCACTCAAAATCTAAAGAAGCGGCACTTTCTGTAGGTACCTTTCTTATAAGGTTTAAATCATAGATTTTAAAATTTTTTAGACTTTCTAAGGCAACTTTGTCTAAACAATCCTAATTTTAATATTAAAAATAATATGTGTAACTAATAACTATATAATGTATATTACTAGCTAAAAGCGTAGCTAATACATATAGAAACAATTCTTTTAATTTATTTGTTAATATAATGATTAAGAATTTAGTTATTGCAACATTTATGTAACTATGGAAAATTATTATAAATTATTATAATTTAAATATAACAATAATTAACAGTAGAATAAATCATTCATTATTAAGATGTTATATTATTATGTGCCCCTCCTCCACACCTATACGGGTTAGCGAATAAAATATGTGTGAGTGGTGTATGTGTGCAACTGACAATTTATTGACTCAAACATTTTGTGATAAAACCGAAGGTGTAAAAACATGTTTACTGAACCATCTAATTTCAATTCTCAGCAGTTCAGCACCGTTCGGTGTCTGAAACACCGACCATGGACAATTAATTATAATATAATTTTGAGTTTAAGAGCTGAGCCGAAACATTTCGACTGAACCCCAATGGTTCAACACTACACAGTTCACATATCATGTGAGAACCGTTTAAAATTCACGGTTATGAGAAACCGACATTTGACGTCGACAATGATAGTCTAGCTATATACTTTCAAAGTTAATTACCATAACATATTAACGTACCTATACTATTTTAATAATAACTATTCAAAATAGCCTCATTGAAATTTAGTGATAATATTAGGTAAAAAAGTGTTAATAATTGTTTGAAATGTTGGAACTACTTAGTTGAGGGTGCTAAAATTAAACTAGTATATAGCACCACTACCTCATCACCCGTTATACGGGCTGGATCCATCCCTGCACTGTAGCATTATAAAGTACTTGAGCAACTATGTATAGTTTTGTCGATGTATTTACGTATAAAATGAAATAGGTACCTACATATATAGTATAATAGGCATAGGCGCAATTTGGGTTAAATTTATGGGGGTGCTATATTTTTGTCGACTAAAATGATCAGTAGTGGTATTTTCTCCCTCCATTCATATAACTCAATTGTATACAACTTCGCATTAATCTTAATATAAACAATTACGTTTAACATAAATACATAATACACTTTTATCTATATTATTATTCTGATAGGTACTTATCAATACATATATTTACATACCTACCTATATAAGAGGCAAATAGGACATAATAGGTATATTATTTTTGATGTAGGTACCTCATCGACGACGTTCACGAATTGATTTTAACGAAATCGACACATACACCCATATGGATTACTTGCAAAACCATCACATACCATGACGTATACGTATATAATATTTAATAAGATTATAGTTACGTACGTGGCACACCATATATATTGTTGTTGTTTTTTTTTTATATAATATATTGTTTGCGGATAAACAACACATTGATTTCATACATTATTATTATAACTGAGTTAGAAAAAGAGAGTATTATTATTATATTATCAAATGGTTTTAATTTTTTGTGTTTATGCAACATCTCAACACAATATGCTGTGATGTACCTATCTAATAACATGTAGGTAATACGTATGACGACAAATCCGCATCAATTTTTGTCCGTATTTTGTGTAAAGAAAATTACTTTTCTTATAGGTAGATTATCTAGTACTAGTACTACGTAGTATGTACAACGTATCTACATATTATACTATATTACTATATAAACAATAATATTACAGGTAGCATCATATTTGCGTTTACATTATAGTATATAGATATCAAAGGTAAAATTGCAGTTATACAGTGTAAACTAATACTTCATGGCGTGGATAGTAGTGGTTATTTGACTGCTTATCATCGAATTGATTGAATAATTGATTATTAATTTATTATTCAATTATTGAACTCAATGGCGTACAAATGGAGGGGGGAGGGGGGAACAAAAAAAAATCCAATTTTGAAATGGTTAGAATGAAAAGTACCTATACACGTCATAAAAATGTCATGATGTGTATGAAATTAAGTATTTTGTAAATTTTAATGGAATCACAAAAATATTAATTTTTCGTCCGAGGAGGTACAGAATACAGATACAAATAAATGTTTATTATTTGTTGTACCTATAGTATAATAATATTCAATATGTCTATTTTAGATTCTGAGCGAAGCGATGAATGTATTGATTTTACAATGATTTGTTTTTTAATTTTTTTTTGTGTTTGTCATCACCTTTTAGGGCAGTAAAAGTGCTTGGATTTTCTTTAACAGTATCTTTTCTGGTAGAAAAGTGAATCTAGTTGGTACTTTGGGGGGTCAAAAGTAAAAATTTCTTAGTAGATTTTAAAAGCCCCGGGAAAAAAAAGAAAAATTAAGGAAAAACGGGAATTTTTACTCAAAATTTGTTTTTGAGAATATCGATAATGGTTTTTGGTGCACCTCTAAAACAAATTACCGTAGGTACATCACATTTTGAATGAATGTATAATATATAATTTATATTATAATTTTCTATACACCATAACATTTTCCAAATATTTTGACTTATTAGTATTGAAATATGAGCTGTTTACGGACATTTTCGGTTTCCATTTTTTTTAGTTTTTTTTCTATAAATATCATATTTTGTTTTTTTTTCTTACATAATTATTCCTATACCATAATTGTTATTTTAATTAATGTAATAATAATTTATAATATTTAATTTGTAATAATTGTTGCATATTCGTATACAATATACTATAATGTACACTAAATGGAATAACATTTGATTTAATTTTGATTTTTTTCTTATATAATTATTAATTATTCCGTTATCGTAATAATTAGTATTTTTTTTTATCATACCCAAATAGTTCGTCAATTCAAGTAATATGGCTTATTGAAATGGTTTACAGCAAATAATGGTTTAAAAACCTATAATAAAAATTACTTTTTTAACAATCGTAAAAAGCCCGAATTTTAATATTTTTATTATTAATTAGTTAAATAATTAATCGATAAAAAGTAAGAAAACTTGTTGATTTAACATGCGATATTGGACGATTTGAATGAGATATCAAAAATCAGATTTTCTACGATTGTTAAAAAAATTCTCCTCTACAATTTATGTAATAGGTAGTTTTCGTGTAAACCGCTTCAAAAAGCCGTATTACTTGAAGAACAAAAGTATAGTACCTATAGGTATTAATATAATTATAATTTATGATATACTTTTGCTATTAACATTTCATGTCGTATAGAAAATGCTTGTAGATATAAACATTCGGTGAACATTTCGAGTACAGTTGTTGATTATTCGTTTTCGGGTTACATCAAATAACAAAATCGATTTTTTGAACTGATTTTCTGAAATTTTTTTAAAACTATTGAGAATTTTCAATGTTGACCTCTCGAATGCACTAACCTAATTCAATTTTCCATTAGAAAAGTTATTATATTTAAAAATCTAAGCCATATCTCGACTAGATATCGTGTATAAAGACTTAAGACTACAGACACAAACATACATTTTAAAATGCGATTATATGTGGGTGTCGTTCGACGCTCTGTTGTACAGTAGGTTACAAGTGGATCACTGAAATGGATCGTGATAAATTTGAATTCAATAATATACCTAATATTTTTGTATAAAAAAAACTATTCTGAGTGTACGTGGATATTTATGTTATATTTATATTGTAATAGTAAGATACAGTATGAACTACTTGCATGAAAGTATGAAACTTCTTTTTAAATTTTTAAACCTTAGTTATAAAAATTTAACAATTTATAAATTGTTCTACTAATATTATCTAATATACTCTGATATATTGTTACAATAGCAGTTGAAAAATATTAAAAATACAAAGGCACATTTTTTTACGAACACTTAAATTTCGAATTTTGTCAAAATGTATGAAACTTATATAATTTAATAATTATTTTGTAGATAAAAATTTATAAAATGTTTAACTTTTATATCTAAGGATTGAAAATATAAAACAAGGTATCACACTACCAGGTAAATAGGTTATATATAAATCACTTTATTCACAATAATATCATCAAATATACTTACCTACTAATATCATCAAATGTACTTAGTAATACCATAGGTCAGTCTACCTGTCTAACTGTCTTCACTCAGAATCGTTTTTCTTATACAATGATAATATATAATTGATTCAAATTTAATACCATCCATTACAGTGGGTCACTTGTAACCTACTGTACAGCAGAGCGACATCCACTTACCCACTTTTTATTTCTTTCATAAGTTGCATTGAATGTATTTATTGAATTGTAGCAATGAACAGATAACCAATAAATATTGATGTATTTCAGACAATGCGTGGCGGCTGGTAGTCATACAGTTTTAAAGAAATTTAAGGTGGAAATTAAATAAATATCGGTAAAGAAATGCAGCTTAAAATGTTCACTTTAGGGCAGAAAATATCGAATAACTTCCTTGAGTATAACCACCTACTAATGGAAACATTGTATCAAATATTTTGAATTGAATTCAAATTTAATACCATCCATTAAAGTGACCCACTATTGTAATCTACTGTAGAGCAGAGCGACACCCACTTGACCACCTTTTTTTCTATGAATGTCAATTAAATTTTATTTGTTGGGTAAAAAAGTTTGAACATTTAATACAAAGCTCCTACTATAATGTTACACTGATATTTGAAATATTCAAAATCCAGTCACAATTTATTTTTATGAGCATTTAAAGTTTAAATATTGACAAAATACTTTAAATTCGCTAAAATGTGCAAATTATTTTGAGTTAAAAATTTATAAAAATGTTTCTATTTTAATCAAAGATTAGAAAATGTAATACAATATTCCTTATGAGATTTTCCATCTTTATCATCAAAAAAAATGTCTACAAGCAAATCAAATTAAATTTTTATGAGCGTTTGAAGTTCATATTCTTACAAGATTGGATATTCACTGGATTTCTCATGTAGCGATTTTGTTATTTTGTTGTAATTTAAAAACGAATAACTTTACTGTAAATACATAAAAATTTCACTAAATGCTTATATTTTCATTTCCCTTATCTACATCATACAATTTTGAAAATATTTTGACTCTCTTTGAGCTGTTTACGGACATTGTCAGTTTTTAATATTTTCAGTTTTTTTTCTATTATTGTCAATAAAATTGTATTTGTTGGGTAAAAATGCGTGAACATTTAATACAAGGCACCTGATATATTGTTACAATAGCAGTTAAAATATATTAAAAATACATAGGTACAATTTTTTTTTCATAAGTATTCAAAGTTCAAATTTTGACTAAAGTTTATAATTATTTTGTAGTTAATAACTTATAAAATGTTTAATTTTTATATCTAAGGATTGAAAAATTAAAACAAGGTTCTACGTAAATAGATTAGGTATATATAAATTACTTTATTCACAATAATATCATCAAACATATACTTAGTAATATCATAGGTTGACTGATCGTCTTCGCTCAGAATCGTTTTTCTTATACAATGATATTATATCATTGAATTCAAATTGAACACCATCCATTACAGTGACCCACTTGTAACCTACTGTACAGCAGAGTGACACCCACTTGCTTACCTTTTCCTATTTTGTGAGTAAAATATTTATCAACTTTATTGAAATTTAATTAATTATTTAAATGTAGAATGCCGATTGTAGGTAATATTCACTCTCCAAACCAAAATCACTGTATAGGTATAAATAATAAATGTAAATCTCGAGTAAGTATATATTGATAAATTATAAATACCAGTTAGGAGGACGTGATACCCGCATTTGTTGTCTCTGTCTTACAAGTACGTAACATTGAAAATTCTACGCTCAGCAGAACACGTGTAGCTCCGTTGGTTTAAAAATTAGAGTGAATTGACATCTTATCAAATCTAAAGGTAAGATTATTATCAAGACAACCTCGTGGGCTTTTTATTATATTTTAATTTTTAAGCAAGTTATGAGTATTTAAAAATTGTAAATTGTTTGTACATCTTAAAGTACTCATAACTCGCTTAAAAATTAAAATATTATAAAAAGCCCATGAGGTTGTCTAGATAAGAATCCTACCTTTATATTTTATAAGAGGTCTATTTACTCTAATTTTTAAATTAACGGAGCTACAGGTGTTTTTCTGAGCGTAAAATTTGCTATATTATGCACATGTAGGACGGAGACAACACTGACGGGTATCACATCCTCTTAATGCGGGTCATTATCCATACTAAAAACGACCTCCGTAGATATAAAATTACATTTCCGTGCGTCGAGGGGAACTAAGGAGAGGCTTGAATTCAGAAAATTTTGAGACATTGATGGTCATTCAATCGAATCATTATTTCCCTCATTAACCATTAAAATGTTACTTTCGCTACCGTTTATCTAATTTGCTAATGTCAGTAGGTAACATTCATTCATAGACAGAGCAGGTGAGCAGATTGTAATTGTACCTACTATTTATTGAACACAATAAGTCAGGGCCACATTTGGGGGGGGGGGGGGGACAATGGCAACAACTACCCCAGACGACCACATTTTGTGATGGAACATTAGTTCACTCATGAATTATTAAAACATTCAAAATTGAAATTATTCAATAATATATTATGCTGTTGGAAATTACAATGTGTAAGCAATTCAATGTTATCTTAAAGAAAGCAAATAAAACTAATTTGAATAGTTTCAAATAGGAGTAAATGTCTATAAGTAGCTAATATTTATATGTACAAGTAAAAAATTATTTAAAAAATGTTCTGTTTATTATATACAACAGCTTTATTTCAACTTAATATTTCATATTGCTTATAAATATAAAAAAAAAATTTTCAAAACGTACAATATTATTATATGGTATATAATTTAAATAATATTTTATACTTGTATGCTATGTAAAATGTTGGACACAAATATTTTAAATACACTAGAAAATAATTAGAAATTATAATAAATAATAAATAAATTATATGATCATGTTTAGAACTATAAACATAAACGGCTACTATCATTATTTTTAATTTACTCAGTATTTATTCAAACTATTCTATTAGACACCAAGTATATATTTATAGTAACTTTTATCAGATTTAAAATAATAATTACTGTAAGAACTTATCATTAACAGCTAGTATCTGAAATTAAATTGTACACATTTATAACAATAATGTTGTTAATACTAATAAAATTATCTGAATATAACATATTTAAACTTTTATACAATTAACAAATTTTATTGTATTATTTAAAGAAACATATAAAAAGATGTATACGAGTATTGAATAAATTAGAAAATAGGAATATATTATTATATTTATATACAGCAAAATTAACCATGAAGTGTAAAATTATATTATACAAACATAGTAAGACATTCGTGTTCCATAACATTTTAATTGTTTATAACTTATAAGAAATAGACCACACTATATAACAATTAAGAATATTTAATTATAATTAGGTGAATATCGGATACAACATGTATGGTAATTATTATATTTTTCAATATACTATTGAACTATTAATATTTAGCTCTAAATTTGGTCTTCAGACTAAGTAAATAGGTACCCACAAAAAACACTAATTTAAATTTAAACTTATCTAAATTAGGTACAAATTGCTATATTTTTTTAAAAAGTATCATCTTATCCTCTTTTCTTATTACTATAGCTGTATATTATGTACAATATTTGTATATATAATAATCAGTGTTTAAAATTATAATTTAAGTACTAAGATTCATTGATAACTAAATTTAAATAAATTATGCGTTATAAAATGTAATATTCATAATTTAATATTGAATAATAAAGAATTTATTTAATGTACTAAAATGTGAAAAGATTAATTTATAAAAAAGATTAGATGTAAAATACTGTATACCTATATCTAATTAATATTACTTTAACGTTATCTAGCATATTTTTCAAACATTAAATTATACATTTTTTGAACTTAATATTTAAATTTAAACTCTTTTTGTGAATAATAGTATAAGATGACAAATAGAATGAATTAATTATTTACCACCCCAATACATTTAATTTTAAACTGG
>NC_042493.1:104549086-104567023 GCF_005508785.2 Acyrthosiphon pisum
ACAGTATATGTACTGAACTATTATATACAAACAGTTTAGTATAATTGTAGAAAAATTTTAATTTTAATTAAATAACAATTGTTTTTTTTGTATTATTTTTTAACAAGTGAAAACTACAAAACCTACATTCGATTTTATACATATTTAAAATCAAATAGATAAAATTATCTAGATAATGCACAAATATATAACTAGTTATATTTATATCAAGTATTGTGGAGATATAGATGTCACTATAGTGTTGTTGTACATATGAAAACAATTAAAATGAGTGGTCACTCGAATTTTAAAACGGTAAAAAATTATCGGTATAATTTATATTACCGGTAAAATTTACCTTAGATCTTTAAGTATTTATTTATATAAATTTATATATTTTTTAACCTACCAAAATAGTTTAAAAAATATAAAGAAATTATTGTTTTTCAGATTAAAAGAAATCCAAGTTAAAGTTCAGCCTAAAGACATCCTGAAATTTAGCCTATAGAAAAATTATTTTAATCACATTTTTCAAGGCTGAGCATTAACGAGTGAAAAAGTTACCTAATTTAATTTTAACTTTTTAACTTAACTAGTAATTTTTGGCTTTTCATTAACTTAACTGTTAACTTACTAAATTTCATTTTAATTAACGTGAAATTAACAAAATAATTTTTCATTTTAAGAAGTAAGTTAAGTTAATTTATTTTGTTTTTAATCTTATTATATTTTACTATTTCAGTCTATTTCGTTTTCATGTCAAAAAATATTTACCGTGAATTGTTTAAAGTTAAAAATATATACCATTCGAATCTAACTTAGTGGAAATACTGTATTTTTTTTATCACTCATATTTTACAATTTGTTAAAAATAAAAACAATTTACCTGCATTTTTTTAGTGCATTATTTAAAATTTTTAGGGCATTAAAGCATTTTTTAAACGGCATTATTTAGCGTTTTATAGGGCATTACATTCCCAGCCGTAGTTATAATGAATGTACCTATATTCTTTAAAAAGAGTCATTAACATATTTACATAATATTATATTTACTATATTTACTATAATTTACTATTATATATGTTGATCCAAATTGTGATAGGTTATATAAAACAAAATAATATTATTGTTTAATAAGTATATATTATTTTTAATTAAATATTAATAATGTGGTAATTACTTACACTTTAAAAAAATATTTGATCAATCATTTTCATGTTTAGTTGGGAGAACCAACGGCGTTTTTTCACCGAGGGATTATTATTCCGAAATTCTTCACAATCGTGTTCTACCCGTGAAATTAAATAAGTCGTTTTTATGCGGTGGACATTGGAAAGCTGAGTGGAGCTATCAGTTATCATTGTGTTCTGAGACGCGTTATTCAAATTTTTGTTTTATTTTATTTTTCAGTAATCATCTCCGTTTTTATTTTATGATTAATTATTTATTTCCGGTTTAATATTATGTGTAAATATTAAAATATTGACATTTCAGCAATTATTTTTTCATTAAGCCTGAAAATTTAATTAATAAGAATTAATAGACTGTAGTAAAGACTACAAAAAAATCACAAAAAGTGTGCTAATCAAATATTTTGCAGAATTTTCATATATATAATGTATTTAATCATTGCTCCATTGATATTTTTTAAACTGTATGGCTCTATGTTATTTATAATATCATATATTATACGGCATAGGTACCATTATGCGTAAAAATTTTTAAAAATCACCCTGTAGTCACTCTTGAGTCTTGATTGTAATTTGTACTTGAAATAGGTACATGAGTCATGATATGATGAATTTTGACAAGGTATTACATAAAAAAAACACACATACACATCATTGTAAAACAAATCCCTAAAAGACTCACTCCAGTAACATTCCAAAAATAGGTTGATCTCATAAAACACAATATATAACAATACATCAATACAAAAGTCAATTGCTTGATACAAATATGAATGATACTAACTCTTAAAAATAAAAAACATAAATACATTTACCAAACCTATAATTTATTTAAAATGAAAATAGTTTTATCATAAATATATTCAACTTATTGAATGGTATAAGGATATATTATAATATACAAAATTGTCTTAATGTTCTATTGACATAATTAGAAATAATAGCTGACAAATTTTTACATCAAAATAATCAGTATTATAAAGATAATAAGTAATTGTAATTAATTATATTAATAACACTAAAAATTAAACATTAAAGGCATTTATGAAACAATACTTTGTTATGTAAACCTATTAGTTATTTGTAATGTACACATATAAAAAAAATAAATAAAGTCTGTAAAATTGTCTTAAGTTCGCCCCAACTATTGAAAAATGTGCAGAGGGTAATTATTGATTTAAAAAATAGATTTGCCCTCCCCTCCCTTAGGGAAGCCCATGAAATAAGTAAAAAGTTGTTTTTAAAAAAACATTTAGTTTTAAAATTACAATGCGTAAGCAATTTAATGTAATCTTAAAGAAAGCAAATAAAACTAATTTGAATAGTTTCAAATAAGAATAAATGTCTATATAATGTACAAGTGAAAAATTATATTAAAAATGTTCTGTTTATTATATACAAAAGCTTTATTTGAACTTAATA
Organism: Acyrthosiphon pisum; assembly: GCF_005508785.2. Classification (NCBI taxonomy): domain Eukaryota; kingdom Metazoa; phylum Arthropoda; class Insecta; order Hemiptera; family Aphididae; genus Acyrthosiphon; species Acyrthosiphon pisum. The sequence goes on from NC_042493.1 coordinate 104,551,678, forward strand.
TTTCATATTGCTTATAAATATAAAAAAAATGTTCAAAACGTACATTATTATATGGTATATAATTTGAGTAATAATATTTTATACTTGTATGCTATGTAAAATGTTGGACACAAATATTTTAAATACACTATAAAATAATTAGAAATTATAATAAATAATAAATAAATTATATGATCATGTTTAGAACTATAAACATAAACGGCTACTATCATTATTTTTAATTTACTCAGTATTTATTCAAACTATTCTATTAGACACCAAGTATATATTTATAGTAACTTTTATCAGATTTAAAATAATAATTACTGTAAGAACTTATCATTAACAGCTAGTATCTGAAATTAAATTGTACACATTTATAACAATAATGTTGTTAATACTAATAAAATTATCTGAATATAACATATTTAAACTTTTATACAATTAACAAATTTTATTGTATTATTTAAAGAAACATATAAAAAGATGTATACGAGTATTGAATAAATTAGAAAATAGGAATATATTATTATATTTATATACAGCAAAATTAACCATGAAGTGTAAAATTATATTATACAAACATAGTAAGACATTCGTGTTCCATAACATTTTAATTGTTTATAACTTATAAGAAATAGACCACACTATATAACAATTAAGAATATTTAATTATAATTAGGTGAATATCGGATACAACATGTATGGTAATTATTATATTTTTCAATATACTATTGAACTATTAATATTTAGCTCTAAATTTGGTCTTCAGACTAAGTAAATAGGTACCCACAAAAAACACTAATTTAAATTTAAACTTATCTAAATTAGGTACAAATTGCTATATTTTTTTAAAAAGTATCATCTTATCCTCTTTTCTTATTACTATAGCTGTATATTATGTACAATATTTGTATATATAATAATCAGTGTTTAAAATTATAATTTAAGTACTAAGATTCATTGATAACTAAATTTAAATAAATTATATTTAATGCGTTATAAAATGTAATATTCATAATTTAATATTGAATAATAAAGAATTTATTTAATGTACTAAAATGTGAAAAGATTAATTTATAAAAAGATTAGATGTAAAATACTGTATACCTATATCTAATTAATATTACTTTAAGGTTATCTAGCATATTTTTCAAACATTAAATTATACATTTTTTGAACTTAATATTTAAATTTAAACTCTTTTTGTGAATAATAACTAATAAGATGACAAATAGAATGAATAAATTATTTACCAACCCCAATACATTTAATTTTAAACTGGTTCATTAATATCAATATACTGTAGAAATAGTTATAAGTTTTATATACCACAAAATATATAAGGATTGAACATGTCTAACTATCCTTTCACCTCACATATCAATATATTACCACATGTCAACTTATTTATTATTTTTCAGTCTTATTAGCATATTACCTTTGTATCAGGTCTATTTGCTTTATAATATTCAATTTCTGCTGAAGTGCAACATGATCCAGTAATGTCTAACGATTTCAGGTATGGACCAGTTCTGACAGCAGTCTTCAAAAATTCATCGGTTACTTTTGGATAGTTGCGGACATATAAGGTTTCAATACTGCATCTATCAACATTATCATTCCTATTTAAAAATTGAACTCCTATTATAAAACTATTGAAATGAGTTGTAAACCAAAGCATACATTTAAGTGGAACCAAATCCAATGATTTAGATATAATATTTAATTTAAATACTTACTATTACAATATAAAATTACCTAATAAATACATTTTTTGGTTACTTTTTTTTTGTAACAGTATAATACTACTATTACTTCATGATTAAAATAAAATATATGTTATATAAATATATATAAATTTATGTTTAATTTTATTCAATATTTTATTTTTTAGTTTTATTTTCATAATAAATATCATTTAAAAAAAAGAATATTGTATAGAAATATATAAACTTAAAGTAAAATTATGAATGAGCTTTTACCTACAAATGTTTGTATTATAATTATTTATTATTAATTTAAGTTACCTTTCATGAACTCTTCTTAAGTTCACTCCACCACGTATATCAATCAAAATTTGTATGTATGGATAGTGGAATTCAAAGGTAGCAGTACAGAATCCTGCCAAACCCAAATCGGTAATTGTTGCATCTCTCTCGTGATTCATATACTCAGGGCTTTCCAAAAGAACATTTTTCAAAGTTGTTAATGTTTGAAAGCAAACAAGTTCACGATCACTTACTGGAGTAAGACGCAAATCAAGTGTCTAAAAATAATATAATTAATTAGGTAAGAAATATTTATTGGTAAATTAAATAACAGGTAAAGAAATGTACAGTATTGTTTTATTAAACCCATTAACAGCCTTTTAACTGGTAACTCATATTACTTTATTTTAAATTCATTTTTAAAAAGCACTTAATACCCAGATAATTAATAACTTATTAATAGTAAGTAATAACTAACAAATTGATACTAATATTTGGAATTTTCACAAAAATTAAAAAAAAAAATTTTTAATGAACTTGTAGGATCACCACATTTCTAGCACTTAATAAAGTCTGAGTAATTGTTATTAAAAAAATAACATCTACTTTTAGAAATTTGTTATATTTCAATTTGTATTGCTAACCTTTAAAGATTTGAATCCAGTTACAGCAGTAATACTTGCATATGGAATACAGTCCTTAAACCGTTTGCAACCTGCGAGGCTTAAGTGGAGTAAATGTTCCAGCCTGGACAATGGATACAAACAATTTGGCAAAAACCAATCGTTGTTTGTCAATATAATTCGCTATACAAGTAGAAACAATTATTATAAAAATGTTGATGCGTAATCAAAATAAATATTTCTAAAATCACTTGGTTTTAAATGTATTTAGTATACAAAAATAAAACAAATATACCTCTAGATTTGGGCAAGCAATGTTTATTTCACATAAATACGAAGTTCTGTTTGGAATATTTTCAATAGTTGTATTATCAATTGTCAGCATTTTTAATTTCCGATGCAAAATCTTTACACTTATCTACACACAAAATGTACTCATTAGTAGGTAGTAAATCAATTAAAATACTTTAAACAGAAACTGAAGAAGGATTATTCTTACTTCACCGGCATCAATAACTTGATTTGTTAACGTTAAATGGAGTAATTCTGGGCATTTTGTTTCTAATTGTTTTAAAAACTTTTGAGAAACTGAATTATCAGAGCTTGGAACATCATTACACGATATAAACAATTCAGTGGTATTCTCTTTTAAGTAGCTCAAATATACATCTTCCATAGCTTTTTCAAACTTTTCGAATCTTGGTTTTTTCCATAGAGTCCAATCATGACTAACTCTTAACAAGTTAGGGCATATCCTATGAAACCAAAGACAAAATTATTATTTAAGTTGCTTAACCTAATTTTGAAGTTTGTGCACTCACAGTGCCATTTTAGCAAGATTATCATGTGATAGATATTTAAATAAATACATGATAACATCATCTGATAAATCTTGGAAACCAACAATTTCCCTTGAGGATTCAGGACGTGATGTCGTTGTTGTAACCTGAGACTCTATAGGTTTCTTTGTTTTCACGCGCGAATATTGACATCCATCTTCTAATGGTCTCTTGCTACTGTTATCCATGTTGCGGGACGTTTAAATCGCTTACGACTTCGACAAGAGATGGGTAACCTAAATGAATTTGGACCGATCATGACATGAAAAATTATAACATAACAGGTGTATATCATACACATTTATACGTAGTTATTATGATGGTCGATGGACACCAAAAAGTGTACACATTATCACTCACCCGCTACGGTTAAGAGTTGGTGAGGTGCGCCACTCGGGTTTTAATCAAAATAATAGGTAGGTACACGAGAACAAGACCGGACACGTGTGAACCGTGAATTTGTTGTTTGCGAACTTCAATAGATCATCAGCCGACGACGAACCGTAAAATAATAATATCGAACTGGACACGTCTTACGGAACAGCGTAGGTATGTGATGATATAAATTGTATACGTACTACCTATGCAAATGATCGCGAAACTTTAGGTGCTACTCGGACTGCAGCAGGGCTCATTCCTCCATCTTCTGTATTTATTATTAAGGATAATAATATTATTTATTACTATCGAGATTCGAGATGACGATCGGACTCGACGTTTCGACTTATTGAACGCGATCATAAAATATTATAATGTCTGATGCTCGATACTTCTCGGTGACAACCACGGTTTAAGATATATCTACAACCGTGGTGACAACTTCGAGTCATTGATAATATTATTGTTATTGTAATTTTGTTGTTCAGCAGAACATGAAAACACGTAAAACGTATTCACGATAATGAAAATTATGTTTAATATCTTGTTAAGACGCACATCGTTGACCAATGACCAGGATTGTCAACACTCAACGACCATAATCATAATCATTAACCTGATAAGAACGGCTATAGATAGTATGCAAGGTGTATTGATACACCTTGATAGTATGGTTGCCCATCGACGTATGATTCTCATACGGTAGACACTTCGATCATAATATACGTATATTATGTATAAGGGTAGACACTTTTCTAGTTTCGTTGGGCAACCATACTATCTTTAATCGTGCTAAAAAGTAAATAAAGATAATATTATACCAATGATAAAATATTATAACAAATGATATGAATAATTTCAATGATTCGTGTAGGATACTTGTAAGCGGCTTACCTCAGATCCCAGTATTGCTATAGTCTGTGCCTTCAGCCCTGTGTGTAAGTTCTATAGATCTATATTATCTAGTTTACCTGTTTACAGCACAGAACAATAATTATAGGTCTTATGGTGTATTCGTTTATAAATTATAGGTCTATCGTCAATGCCCATGCGAACAACGATGTATATTATTATGTATCTCGTCGGTCGGTTTTGGTCGCCCGACACCCGATCTGGGGGTCTATTAGGTATCGAAAACTACGTATGGAAAACAAACGAGCAAAATGTACGTGATCCACCATTGTAACGTGATGTTTCAAAATTTCGTTTTCTCGAAACTCTTCGTACGAAACGTATAACGTAAATATTCGTTATCGACGTTCGTCAACCTTTGTACGAAACGAATCGATCGTATTAATTATCAAACCATTTGTTATCTTATTTATTATTTATATTATCATTTTTGTTTATTGGTTTATTGTCAATTTGCGTTTATGAATATTTAAATCCAAACATAAACCGTGTTTTTAAGTATATTACTATATTAAACAGTTCCTAAATAGTTCTATATACGATTGATATCACAATTAATTTTTTTTCGAGACTTGGAAAATTGGCTCTTGAAGAAATTGTACTCTTGGAACTTTGGAAGTCTTGGGAGTTATAGAGAAAGCTGAAATTAGAGGTGTAGGTAATCGGCCTAGGCAATATTAAAATGACCAAAATGTTATGGAAGGTTGGTTTGTGTAATAACCTATGGTATTTATAGCCCTCTTAGTTCATACCTATTTAATTACATTATACATTTATACTCATTATAATTTATTATAATTTTAGAACTATCTAACCACCAGTTTCTAGAAAAGTTTAGACTCAGTAAGGCTTCGGTTTGTGAGTTAATAGATGTACATGATTGAACCAAATAGATTATCTTCAATCCCAATTAAAATAAAAGTCAAGTCAAAATTATTTATTTCTATATTATTAATAATAATTTATTATGATAAAATGTTATGAATATTATTAGGTTTTGACAGCTTTGCGGTTCCTTGCTAGTGGCTCGTATCAACTTGATATAGGCGACAATAGATTATCAGCATTAAGTCAGCCACCTGCGAGCAGATGTTTTGCTGAAGTATCTAATGCACTGAATCAGCCGGATATCATAAAACATTATATAAGCTTACTCGATAGTTTTGAAAAATTAAATGCAGTACGCAGAAGGTAAACATATTTTTTTACTCATACCTGACTTAAATCTTTATGGTGTATAAAATAAAATAATAATTAATATACATTATATTATGTATATTATATAGGTGTACTAACAAATAATATATATTTTATATAAATTTAACCTATTATGATTTTCAAATTGCTATATTTGTTCTAAACATAAACAGATTTCTTGATAAAAAAAAAAGTATAGACTGTACACATGTTGCCATATTTCTACCTCCTTCAGAAGGATTATACCCTAATCACATATATTTGAATCGCAAGGGATACCATTAATATACATTTAGTAAGTTATTAAGGAACATTCCATAGGTAGTATGATTTATTTTTCGGTGTGCACTTTTTATTGAGTATGAGTAGAAGTGTAGAACCATAGTGGTACCTGGAACTTTAAAATTGAGTTTAATTGATAAAAATACTAATAGATTATTAGTTCAATACTCCCTAATGAAAAAAATAAACACCATTGTTCATTTTAATTATAATACATCACATCATTGCTCTGTTATTGACTAAAGATTTGTGACTCTGATGCAAAAAAAATGAATGTTAATGCTAAATATCCTGGTAGGACTAATATCTTCATATTTTTTATTAGGTAGGAATGATAATTTTTATGTTTCAAAATATAAATCTTAAATAAAAACTATAGTTAATAAATATTTTGTAAACAGAAAATAATTTTAGATCTTTTAATCATATTATTCTTGTTATTAGGTGATTCAAGATACCCAATTAGCCCTGGCTACTAGCACCATTAAGTGATCCTATTCCTGATACACCTGATTCTTTGTTTAATAAGTGATTGACTAGTAGACGGTCGACCATCGAAAGATGTAATAGGATCTTGAAAATGAGATATAGGTATTCAAAATTAAACTAAAATAAAAAAAAATACCATTTATTAGAATTGTTAAATATTAAAAATTTGTTTTATTAGATGTTTATTAAAACACAGAGTTTTGCACTATAATCCAGAACGAGTTTCAAAAATCATAGTGTCGTGTTGTATTCTTCATAATATCTGTATCAATGCATACTTGCCCATTCCTGAGGGAGAACCAGATGATCCTCTACACATTGATTTTGGTATTTATGGTGTCCTTGTTCCTGAATTAAATCCTGCAGTTGATCCTCAACTTGCTGCAGGTCGAAGACTACAACAACTTTTGATTAGATCATATCTTACTTGATAGAAAATTCTTTTTTTTTTCAATCATAATTTTAAAATTAAAATATAAAATAATTAACATTATTACAATAAACCAACATTGAAGTATAAAGCGTTTATAGTTATATGTTAATTATTATTAGTTTTAAAATCCAGGCAGTTAATTATATTTAAAATAATATTTATTCATCAATATATCTAATATGTAATAAGCATTAGCAAACACAAAGGTTTTCGACTTTTTGCCCAGTGGTGGATCCAGGGATCCAGGGATTTTCCCTGGATCCGCCACTGTTGTTGTCTTTATAGTTAAAAAATCAAAGAACAACTTAAATGATATATTAAAATTTTAAAGTTTAAAATCTAAATCACAACACAAATAATATATCCATCCAAGAAATTCACCCAGCTTAACTGAATTTGTTTTAGATTCTGAGCGGAGCAAGGAAGCTAGTGGTTTTGCAAAGGTGTTTATTTTTTTTATATTGTATACAACATTTCTATCAGATGGAATGCTTTGATTTCAACATATGTTGAATATTACCTTATCTTTTAGAAAATTGGATCAAGATGGTACTTTAGAGAGGTCATTTTTCAATTTTCTCAGTAGTTAATTAATGCCACGGGAAAAACTACCAAAAAATTACAAAAAACCGCTAAAAATAGGTTAATTATTCGTATACATTATACAGTATACACTTTATATTGAATATTACATTAATATACAACATGCAACAAGCAACATTTAATCAAAAAATAATTATGTATAGGCATTTATATTTTATGCGTAGCTGCAATAGTTTCAGCTATTAAAGCCATGGAATTTGCCTTTTTTTCTTTGGCCACAGTTTGTCTTTCCAAAAGCAGTCTTTCTCATAGTTTTTGTTTGTAATAATTAGCTTTCAGTTTTGTTCTTTCAGAACTAATTTAAATTAAGGAACGTCATGCTTCCACTGTATGGGAAAGCATATTTTTCTTTTTTACCAATTTTTTTTTTTATTTTGCTCCTAATAAAATTTATAATTTAGATATAATATAGATAGATAATAGATCTATTTACTCTAGTATAACACACAATTTGTTTTGTTGAATGCAAATTTGGTATGCTCTATATTTGTAAACACTATCTTAATTATAAAATGAATATATTATTATTTTTTCATCATAAAGAACATAACGTGACTCGGGTAACTGGACAGATGAAAAAAAATAAGATGGCAGTTTCAGTGAATTCTTCAAGACCACTGAAACAGCTAAATGTAAATTCAAAAGATAGTATTATGAGCTAAAAATATTACATTTAGTAACCACTTATAATATTAATTTACCAAAAAATTAATTTAAATAACTAACAATTTTGAAAATTCTTCAACGTTATCTCTTTCAACTACTGTTTGGTTACTGTCATCTGCATATTCATTTTGGCTGTCCATATTATCGGTTGTATTTTCAGAAAAACTTAAGGATAATTATAATCAATGGACAAAGTATATACACAGTTTACTTACCTAAACTACTCAAAATATAGATTACAGGGTGTAACAGTAAGACCTGATAGATGAAATAACTTTTGTTCTAATCAATACTTCAAAAAAAATTTTCTTCTATATAATTTATAGTAACTTGCACACATATAAAATTATTTTTATTTTTGAATACTAAAAAATTCAAAATAACCAATTTGTATTTCTGATTATAAGAACAATTTTGAAGGTAAAAACATTGATCTAAGTCAAGTAGTTTATTTTTTAGAATTTTTTTTAATATCAATATTTTTTCAGTAAATTAATTTAGAACGTCATAACTTTTTTCAAATTTTTATTTTTGGTAATTTCTTGACATGAGTACATTTCTTTAATTATTTACTTATCATATAATTTTCACAATTTTTGTCATATGTTTAAATAACAATTTATTTTTTGTCAGGTTTGTTCTTCCTGTCACACCCTTTATACGACCAAATTGTAATATAAATGTTATTATTTATACTTTAATTGTTATTGTTTCAAAACAAATAAGTAACAAAAACCATATAATATTATATATTGTATAATTATATATACCTATTATAAACAAACTACATTTGTTAGAAAAATTATTTCAGTTAAGACAATCTTTTACAATACTTACTCATTTTTTTTCTATGATACTTACTAATAGCGAATATAGGTTAAAATACTATTTAATACTACAAGTTATTCTTAATAATGGTTAAAACTTAATTTTGTATCAACTATCAAGAATAACTATACCCAGAATCTAGACATTTCAGATGACGGATTTTAAACCATAACAATATTTATATTTGTTTAAAATCTCGGACAGTACATTGTACAACCACAGAATAAATTACATAATTATTACAATTATTTAAAATAAACGTTTCCAAATTATTAAAACGAAAATTACGTTTTTGCACAGAAATATTATAAATTTACAAAACCGATATTCCGATATTTTTATATTATATAAATAATGCTAATATAGATAGGTATCAATATAATACCCATGTAGAAGTTTTAGGAACAATTTCATTTTGTCTGGTTTTGCTATTTCCGTTTTGACCAACATTTCTAAAACTTGATGGAATCGCGTTTTCTTTGAATTCTGGTCTTATCCTTGAGGTATATTCATATTCTTTATATAGTTAAGAGGCACCGTTGACAATTATAGAATTATAATATGATGTTATTACTATTTAGACATTAGTTAATCATTAGTTAAATTAAAGTTAGATACTTACTTTATACCCATTTAAATCATTCCACCCTGAATATGATTGATGTATACAGATTTATATAGATTTTATTGATCAAAATGTTGTCCACAAATAAATGTTAGTTTTGTAATATTACCATTAATTTTTGAAACAATTTGTATCCATTCGTTCTGGAGGTTATTACAGTTTGGAAATGTAGACAAAGAAATCTTTTTGTCTTTACTTGACTTATTGTAATTTACACAATTCACAACACAGCAGACATTTACCATTTTAATGATTAAATACAAATTCTTAAACGTAAATAATATTAAATTAAAATGAATTTGTTATGTTTAAAAATAAAAAGAGAGTAATCAAACTTATTTTACAAATTTTTTTGTTCCTACTTCCTAGATAGGTTTGTTGCATAACCAACTTAGATTAGTCAGTTAATAAGTTTCCCCTCCCCACACATTTATTTAAGGGATCGTCATAAGTATACATATATATAATATATATATATTTTAATTCCTATAATATTGATCACTAAGTGGTAAGGACAAGAATACCACTACAGATATAACTGTATTCACTACTTTGTTAGTATAAAATAAATTGCAAGAACGTCATATAAAGTATAACTCTACATTTAGCCACCAATAACATGATTTTTACTAGAATTTTCCATTTTCAAAGCAAAATAGTTATATTTTTTTTTTATAAGACACCTAGAGGTACTATTGCAATAACCTAGTATATTTAAGCAATGAGATACCATTTAATTATTTATTATGTGTTTTTAATTAAATTCTTGGGTCATTTGAAAGATAGTCAAGGCAAGAATGTATTTAAATTTTTTATTATTTTGCTAAGGAAACATAAGAAACATTTTCTTCTACAGTCTTAGTAACAATTAAATATTTGAAATCAGTGTTTAAATAATTTTAATTTTAATTTTGATATAAGAAAATAAACATTTTTAATAAGTATTTTAAAATTAAACTTGAGCATTGTAAAATATAAACTATAATATAATAATTTTTATGGTTATCACTACAATTATTTTTGAGTTAAAAAAAATTGTTTTTAAAAATAGAATAATATACTGATGATTGTTATACAAACTTAAAATCTTATTTTTATGATGACACAAGTTAGTATTATTCTGTCTTCAAGGTCTCGATGGCAGTGAACAGTCTAAAAACTTGACGACCTCCAGTAGTTCCAACTCAACTAGCGGGTTGATGGTGAACTCAGCTGCTATTTCAGTTGGATTTTTAGAATAATAATGTTTGTACGCAAAGTACATACAAACATAACTCAACACTTGCGAGGATATCGACTTGAAGTGAATTTTGATTTCTTCCTTTTCCGCATACTGACCGGGTCTACTCAACATGGCTCTGATTGTGCCCGACATCAAGGCATGCTCCCGCTTGATGATAAATTCTTGCCCGTCGTTCGAGATCAGCTTGATGTACTGAGAGTTGGGACCATCGCAATTGCCATACTTATCCTCGCTTCCTTTAACCATTGTTTTTTGTTTAATACTTTTGACGTTGATCCAAATACAAACTTTTGTGGAATCGATGTGAAATATTCCAACCAGTAATGAGAACAATTGTATTATTGTTGATGGCAATATCAATGGAGGCTGGATCTGGGTTCTGGAGAGTTTTCACTTTTCTGGGCTAACCCTCTGCCTCTCACGTTTTACACTGGTTCAGGTGCTATAGATAAAGGTTTGGTAAAATAATTATTAGTAAATCAATTGAAAATACAGTATCTAATCAATAGTAATTACTAACTTTTATAAATTGTTTAAGCTCTCCCATATTAGCTACTTATGAGGACGCAATACAGATATTTGTTGTCTGTCTTACAAGTGCATAATACAGCAAAAATGTACACTCAGAAGATCACGTTTAACTCAGTTAGTGTTAAAATTAGAGTGAATCGACATATTATGAAACTTGATGGTAAGAACATTATCTGTGTTATGTGGGTTTTTTAACATAATTCATTTTTAAGTGAGCTATGAGCATTTTTAATTTACTTTATATTATATAATCATAACTTACAATAACTTACAAATGTACTTACCAACAAGTTTCATCAGAGGTCGATTCACTCTAATTTTTAAACTAACGGAGCTAAACACGTTCTCCTGAGAGTAAACTTGCGATTTTATGCACTTGTAGGACGAAACAACAAATTGATGTGTAGCGTCCTCTTAACCCATTACCACAGACATATTATTATGCTTAGTATATAAAGTTATATAATTCAGACACTAGGTACTAGCTTAAATTTTGATTTGGGTACATCATAGGTACGCAAAAAACATATCAAAACTTGTTGAAATACGTATGTATAAAAACTTCTTACCTTTAGATAAACATTCTTTCACTTGTTGATATTTGTATGTTGAAAAACGAAAAATCACAAAATATAACCGATACAATTTTCAATTCAAAAGACAAAGGGGAACGAAGTACGTCGTAACCTTAAATCATCTAGAATCTAGATTTTAGATGGAGCAATGTCCGGATATTTGAAGCACAATATATTATCTAATACTATAAAATGAAGATCAGCTGACTACGAGAACAGCTGACTCAGGGCGACCCATGGAACGGAAAACGCCGGCTATGATGAAACCGTGGCGTAAAAAAAGAATCACCGCTCCGTATCTACAGTCCGCCCGACCAGTTCCCGACGATTCCTTGACGCGTCCAATCGCGTACCTTCGCCGCGGCGGCGGCGGTCGGTTGGTTTTCAAATGCTTTGTACGCCGTTTTCTCCAGCGTCGGTCGTTTTATTGTTTTTTTTGTTTTTCTCGATTCGTTTCGTCTTTTCAATCTCCGTCTGTGCTCTATTTGTTAAGTTTATTTCTTTTAAAACCCGTGGATATGCGGTTTGTACGCAAATTCGGTTTGTACAATTTAAAAAATTCGCGTTCACGAAATGTAGGTAGGTCTTCGTTCCAACGCACAAGTGCCCAATTTTGTTTTTGATTCAATAAATATTGCATTATTGTTTGGTCCTTAATAACGTTGGTATATTGCTTAACGTAAACCCAATTTTGCGGTTTGATTTAAATAAATGTATTGTTCAAACATACATTATAATAATGTAATCATAATAATAACGGTCAGATCATTGAATAAATTACAATTAAGTTTAAACAGTGTGTAGATACATCAAATTATATACGATTACATCAATGTATATCGAATATATTGGTTTACGTCGCTCCGTTAATACACAGCGTCACAGCTTAAGTAATAAAGTTTCGACCATAAACAGCAACACAAATCGTGGCGTAGTAGGTTAGGCGTAGGTTCCACAAACGTAGATTGCTAGGTAGGTTCGAATCCGTCGTACGCTCCTCCGGGCGGCGACTGCTCCGCGCACTAGAATAGCATGGCCGCCCATAATCTCGAAATTTTTTGCATTTTTTTTTCGATTTTTTTCACGGTTTTTTTATATTAATTTCATATATTAATTATATATACACTACAGGTGAGGTTAATATATTGTGTATCTATATTCTATATGTTATTAATTTTATTAGGAACTAGTTGATCCCGTGCACTTCGTTTCCCGTTAAATGTTCCAACTCCATATGACTCAAACTTTGATCAATTCGTTTTTAATATTCGGTGTATGGTGTTCAAAATCTATCTTAACTTTTCTGTTGCCTGGTAATGACGTAGTAAATAATAAAATAATAACTGTTTTACGTGAGTTTTTTTATGTAAGTTGATCATCTCCGGTTTTCCTCTTTTTGAGCATATATATCGTGATATTATATGTTTAATAATAAATTGTTGATTAATATTATTATTATTTTTTTTGTTTTCTTTTAGGCATATTCAACTATTTTTTTTAATGATTACAAATTCAAGAAAGATTGGTGATTTATTTTTTCTAAAAAAATGAATTGTTACTGTTATTTTGTTGCTATGGCAATTATAAATTATAATTTGACCTTTAATTGGCCACTCTTTATTTTTCTTTTATAAACCAATGAATTTACACTTCTGACTCCCTGGTGATCGTTAAAAAATACCTAGGCCATTTTTGACTTCAGACTGATACTTATGAGCTCAAACTGAATATCTATGTTGAATTTCAAGAAAATCTGAGTAGTAGTTTTCAAGAAACTGCGTTATTTGAGAAATGGCCACTTTTTTTTATTATATAGATTATAATTGCACATTCCTTAAAATGTCCATTGTTATATTATATTATATTATACAGTTTGTATTTTTCGTAAATTATTTCGTATGTTGAGTACGGTAAAGCCCAATTAAGAATAAAATAATTGAGCATAGAATATTTTATGCGATATTTCCACATTCACGTGGCCGAAATTTTGTAATTTATTATTTTCACGTATTATTTTGATATCAGATGCGAGCCGTGAGCTGAGCCCAGCTTTTTCGGCAATGTTATCGATTAATAAATTAGTTACGGAGCAATAAAGTTCCGACGTTTTAAACATTTAAAATTGGGAGAAAATATAAGATAATAAATTAAGATACAATTCCAAAATTATTATAAAAATAATATCAGTATTCGATCACCCATGCTCTCTAGTATTCCTGACTTATAAACGATGCAGTTTTTAATTCATACCATGTTTTGATTTTATTATTTTCATACTACTATTATTATTATTATTATTATTATTATTACCTATCAAACAGATTTATGAAATGTGACTATTTCATAGACTATGAAAGAATATTTGTTAAGTTATATTTTGAATTATTAAGATTATTTAAATAAATATTTTTGAATAATATTATAATATAGCTTAAAATGGAAAATGGCAACGTTGCAGAGTTTTTTATGCTCAATCGTGTAGGTTCTCTTTTGTATTCCGATTTCCTTTGATACCCCGACAATTTGGCTCAATCGTATCGCTAAAAAGGTGTTTTATGCTCAATCGTGTCTCAGTCGTTGTGTGATAGTGTTTTCACTTATAGCCGTTCGCAGTTGGGTCTGCAATCCACAGAAGGTGGATTGCCTACCTGATTTACTGTTGCACATTGTCTGGAAGTATACGAAGTCGGATTGCCTACCTATGTGGCTTACTTAAAAGTTAATCGATTTTTACTTGCTAGACACTCCAACATGGTTTTCGAATTAACACTTTTTACATAAGAAAAAGCACCAGACATGCGACGGAACATACTACTCTATCCGCCGCAGGCGGATTGCTAATTTTTTTTTCATCTTAGACGGGTGATGACTGACTTGCTAGACACTCTAACATGCAGGTTTTCGAATTTAAATTTTTTTACACATACAAAAAAGCACCGGACATACGCTGGGGGATGGTATCATTGAATTGTCGATTTTCATGGGCCATGGCAGATTTCTAGGCACTGAAACTGGACTTTTAAACTTTCCCTCCTTCGAAACGAGACCGCCATAGAGCCAGGCCTTATCACACAATCTCCTTCTATATAAGTGTGGAATTTATAATTCGACTGTGTCTCCAAAATCAGTACTCACTTACAACTAACACGGGG
>NC_042493.1:104567252-104571085 GCF_005508785.2 Acyrthosiphon pisum
CACAGGAGATCGTATCCAGCCTATCCATTTACAACGTTTGTGACGGATTGCTAGACGCTCTAACTTTTAAACATTGCCGTCAAAACGCCAAGCTTATCTGCAATCCATATCACTAATCCTTATCACAAATCCTAAATTTTCGTCTTACAACTTTAATGTCGTGACTTTTATAATTCCAACGACATTGTCTCCAAAATCAGTACCCACTTTCAGCGAGTCCAACGGGCCCCGAGTTACACTTAGAGCTAGTTATTATTATAAACGACAAGTCGGACTTGAGAATTGGGATGGGTATCTCTATCTGTGGTGTACACTGTACACTCGTCGAATATTAATTTAATGGTATTAGTGATAGAAATGGTACAGGTGATAACGAGTGATAAATATGTAACGAGTATATAATTGCCCATAGTCCGTACTCAGATATCGCATCTCAACCAGTGACTTAAGCATGAACTTCAAATTTGTTTACACGGGCGAGATAGATCCATCCACGGTTATGAGTATGATCTACGATCTTTAACTGAACAGGGGGGGGGGTGGTCGCACTGCATACACTACGGTGATGTGTCGTGTCTTATAGATATCTATACTATAGTATACTATAACCAGGGGTATGAAACTCCGTGAATTGGCCGAATCGGGTGATTGTGGCCTTGAACACGGTCTCCAGGGGGGGGGGGCGTGACATACGTGAAATAGGGAATGGTAAACAAGCTGACCCCTCATTGCGGATCCCGCCTAAGTTCTGGTAATATGGGTGACTTTGGGTCTAACATCATATTAGTGCGGTAAACGTTTCCATGTTTTTCGGAGGTTTAGCCTTAAGATCATAGGTAAACAAGATCTCAAGTAGCTGATCAAATTTCGCTTCTATATTGTTCTATGCTATAACGCAACGAACCTGTGATAGGTGAAGCCCGCACCTTCTTACGTTGTAGCAGGACTACTAGCGCTTTATAATATTGTTCTGTCTTTACCGGGAGAAGCAAACGGCAAACATTTTAAGCAGTAAGTAACAACCTTACACTATACGTATACCTAACTACACTGGTTACACCCTACTTTTATTACAAACAGTTACTGTGACACGATAATCCTTTCAAGCGAAATACGCAATCCAGTCGGAAGAAACAAATTGTATCGTGACCATGGAACCGGCAAGGAAACGAGGTGCACTAGCTGGGAGCAAGGAACCGGCCTCCATAGGGCCCGACGATCTTGTTAATGAAATGGTTGAGTATACATTTATTAACAATCCCGTTGAAAATTTCTAAATCGTAGGACTGACCCCATATATTATAATATTTTATTATAATGCTCCAGAGGCCCTGGCCCGGTAAGGCAGGGGATAATAAGATCGATTGTAGATAATTCAAATCAAACAATTTTCGAAAAAAAAACACGGATTTAATTTTGAGCGACAAATAATAATGATCCAACACTATGGTGTCTTGTAAAAAATGTATTCATCAATTAATGTTAATTATGCAAAGATTCGGGACCGAGTGTACAATATTATTGGCATATTTACAGGTTGCTGGTTTTCCAGTCCGAATTTATATAATTGCTGGGTATAATTCACTGAGCTGAGTTATTTCACAAAAATGTTACTAATAAATATCTATAATATTATACTCGATCTCTCTCATAACGTAGTTTCAATATTATTATCCATTGCTAGACATCATTTTTGAAAACAATTGATCATGTGCCAAACATATTTCTGATCTTGTAGGTAGTAAAAGTATTAAACCGATTTTAGTTCTGTGTTAATAGAAAGGTGAATATTAACATACTGTTAAAAATATTACCACTATACACATGTGTCCCATTTTGAATGTTATGGCGGTAACTGATTGTGTTTATTTTTATTTTAGTCAATTGATGTTGAATTTGAGGGCCGCAGTCCAGAAGTCAAAGATTATCATTGTATTAAACAGTTATTACAACAACTTTTGCCCCAGTAAACCTGTCTGATATGACTTCAGTATTCAACCCAACATTGGCTCAGTTATAAAGGTATATAGCTTAATAATTCAAGGAACGCCACCCCAGAATTCATTGTCTCACAAAAGTACAACTAGCAAATTTGTGTTCAGCAGTTCCAATTTTGTGTAATAACCTTTAATGATACAAAGAATTGACCTGTTATACAACTTAAAGGCAGAAACATTATCTGTAAATGTGCTATGTTATATGTTTGAAAGATGAATACAACTCATGCGAGTGTGGCTTCCTCTTTAGTAAAAGACTTATAAGTCAAGTTAGGCAACCTATTATGTATTTTCATGCTTTGGTAAAAATGTAATTACTTTATAATTAGCAAGTTACTGATGTGGATGATGAAGAGGAAGATGAAGATGACGATAATGCCGACCAAGTATTTGGGATAACTTCAGTTATCAATATTACAGAGAAGGTAATGTTACTAATATTTTGATTTACTATTTGATTTAATACTGAAGTATTCATGTATGTTACAGACAAGTGAATGTGTAGAAAATTTACATAAATTAATGTTGGACTTAAGTAACCAACATAGTGATAGTGACACAACACTATTTGTCAACCGATTGTTGAGTGATGATGATAATCAAGTTGAGTTGTTAATAAACGAAAGATACGTCAACATACCTTCAGCTATATCAGTGCCATTATTTCAAGCCCTTAGGTATTATTATATTTATTACTTAATAATTAGGAAATACAAATAATATATATTAATATTATTTTATCTTATCTTTACTTACTTTTGTCTTTAATTCCTGAAAACACTCATTATTTCAGTAGATATTTGGTAAAAATTAATGTTTCAGTTAATTTAAAATGTCCAATGTATATGATTAAATAACAAGTATTGTTATGTTTCAAAAACTGTATTGTATTTGTACAACATATAATAAATTTAATTTCAGGAAGGAAATGTTCAAGCTAAAAAGTAAGAAACAATCATACAATTTTGATTATCTTATTATGATATGCAAACTGTATAAAGTGAAGAACGATAAGAAGGGAAACAAAAGTTTTAAGAACTCAGAAATAATATGGTCAAATGGTGAAGAGGAGTTCTTTGACAAAGTAAGTAAATAGGAAGAAATGATTTATTTAATGGCCCATCTTTGTAGTATGCCCTCTACCGCATATTGCATATTGCGATCTAGTAGCAGTTATTGGACAATTGTCGTATGCGTTCTACTACTCGATTACAATGATAGTATTTGATGCACATACTCAAAGGATGGAAAATATGTGCATAACTGACATTAAAAATTGTAAAAAATTATGTATTGTACAAATCCTGATATGCTTTCAAAGTATAATATTGTTAGTCTAGTATAATTTTATATATTTATAAATATAATTCACAGCTATTATAGGTATCTTATTGAAACGTGGTGGAAGAAATCAATAAACACATTAAACACCTTTTTAAAGGACATGGCACAAATATTTAAATAATTTTTTCTTATCATTAATTATTTTCAAAAAAACTAAATTGAAAAGCGTACATTTGTAAGTAATAACTGATAAATAATAAGACGACGACGATGACAGTGCTATTGATAATTTAATAAATTTTAAGAACAATAACTACACTAAACTTCAAGTATTATTTAATTTGTCATTAAAACCACTTTTAAATCTACCACTTTGAATATAATACGAGTATTATTTAAATATTTCTAAAGAGTGATAATAACAGTAGAGCGCATACTGTGGTGGAATTGTTGCAAGTAGAGTGTCATATGACAAAATAGAAATAAAATATGTTCTTTTAAATTTATTTTCTATATTTGTTTCAGGCAGCAGATTACAAGTTTGAGTTTTGT
>NC_042493.1:104571185-104573401 GCF_005508785.2 Acyrthosiphon pisum
TATTTCAATAGCAGTTGAAAATATTAAAAATACATAGGCACGAATTTTTTTTATAAGCATTTGAAGTTCAAATTTCGACAAAATTTATCAAACTTAAAATTGAATTATTTTGTAGTTAAAAATTTATAAAATGTTCAATTTTTGTATCTAAGAATTGAAAATTTAAAACAAGATTCCACGTAAGCAATTAATTCTGTTACCAAAAAATCTAAAAAATAAATTTACGCAGTTTATTTTTATAGTCATTTTAAGTACAAATTTGGACGAAATTACATATTAAAAACCTAGGATAACTATTTTAGTTATTTTGTTGTGATTGTATAATATTATTCGTGGGTACTTGAAACTTCTAAAGTATACTATTATATATCTATGATAGTACCACGGTTTTTTGTTGATGTATAACGCGTTATAAGTACCTAATAAATATTATGATATGATTAATTTGGAATTTATTATAGGTACCTAATATAATATTATGTCTTATACCTAGACTAACATACCGTCTCCGCTCAGAATCGTTTTTCTTATACAATGATATTATATCATTGAATTCAAATTTAATACCATCCATTATACAGTGACCTATTTGTAACCTACTGTACAGCAGAGCGAAATCCACTTACCCACCTTTTTTTTTATACGATGTTGGAAATTTTGATGGCACTAGGTACGAACAGTTTTCAACTTCCTAATGTGGCCCTTCAAAAATAAAAATTGGTGACTCCTGCAATAGCCCATATAACTGAGGAGAAAAACCTATCGCTTCATTTACAAGCTACTTTTTACTTAAATTTTTATCTCATATTTTCTTGTCTTATATAACTGTATATAATATATATTGTTGTACGAAAAAGATACCCTAATTATTCATAGTGAAAAAAAAAATGTGGGGAGCTAACCTAAATAACTATAGAACTTATACCTTCGTGGCATCATTTTAGGTTTTTCTAGAGAGGTAAAACAAAATAAATTACAATACTAGATCAGAATTTTTTTAGAAATCACGAATACATTTAATTTGTTGTTTTGTTTGTAACATTATATATGAAAATAAAACTGTAAAATAAATTCACCAATGACTTATTAAGTACCTATATTTCCCCATTTGAGTGATATATATACCGTCTCCAAGGATTTTTTCAAAAATATTTTATAGATCAATGTTCAATATATCCATGATTAAAATTACCTACTAAGTATTTCGAAATAATTTGATAGGTATTAAATATACATCTCAACGTCTTAGAATTTTACGGCTATACTCATATATGTATTTGACATAAGTACATAGAAATAATATTACATGAAAATATTCTATTAAAAAATGTATAAACACGAATTGCGAAGTTTTAATATGTAAAAGGTAAAAACGGTTTTACGCACTCGTATACCTAACGAAATCTGACTATAATTTAGCAATATGGGTTTCGTCGCGTGTTGAAGCCTTAAGCTATGTAAAATAAGTAGGTACCTATATAGGTACAACCAACCAACAGCTAGATATAGGTAATACGAAATGTTTGACGTCAATACTCGTTTTAAAAAAAAATCGATAAAACCGTTGCCACGGAAACACGGATTCTTACTATAGAAGTAAGTTGTAAGTATCTTCGAGTTTCGATCATATAAACTTATAAAGTTAGTTTATATGATCGAAGGTACCTATATTCTATAGTGAATATGAAATTTAAGGACTCGGAATTCTATGTTTATTAATTATTATAATATGTACCTATACATATAACACTTATTATAAGAGCTAAATAAATTGTCGTTCGATTAAAGTCAGGGCTTGAAACCGATTGAAATAATTTCGGTTTCGGTTTCGGTTTTGAATACCGGTTTCTAAATTTTACGATTTCGGTTTTAACTTAGCAATACCGGTATTAAGAAATTTCGGTTTCAGTTTCGGTTTTGAATACCGGTTTCTAAATGTTTTGGTTTCGGTTTCGGTTTTCAATATCGGTTTCTAAAATTTTCGGTTTCGGTTTCGGTTTTGAATACCGGTTTCTAAATTTTTCGGTTTTCGTTTTAATTTTTCAATACCAGTATTAAAAATGTATACCGGTTTTTACATTTTTAAAAACGGATTTCCAAGCAGACTTGAAATTATAAGTGAATGGTTTTATTATACTTAATTACTTGATAAGATATTTGAATGTGTGATACAAATAAGAGAAATGTTTTAATAGGAGTGATTTTTTTTAATTTGA
>NC_042493.1:104573501-104574350 GCF_005508785.2 Acyrthosiphon pisum
CAAAAAGTGTAAAAATGTAATACAAAGCTCCTGATATATTGTTACAATATCAGTTGAAAAAAATTAAAAATACATAGGCACAATTTTATTTTATAAGCACTTAAAGATCAAATTTTGACAAAATTTATCAAATTTTTATTTGAATAATTTTTTAGTTAAAAATTTATAAAATGTTCAACTTTTGTATCTAAGAATTAAAAATTTAAAACAAGATTCCACGTAAGTAATTAATTCTGTTACCAAAAATTTTAAAAATATATTTACACAGTTTATTTTTATAGTCATTTTAAGTATAAATTTGGACGAAATTACATATTAAAAACCTAGAATAACTATTTTAGTTATTTTGTTGTGATTGTATAATATTATTCTTGGGTATACTTGAAACTTTTAAAGTATACTATTATATATCTATGATAGTATGACGGTTTGTTGTTGATGTATAACACGTTATAAGTACCTAATAGATATTATGATATGGTTAATTTGGAATTTATTATAGGTACCTATTACCTATAGGTCAATTTTTTTTTAATACCATAGATAAGAATATATATGTCTAATACATAGACTGATATACCGTCTCCGCTCAGAATCGTTTTTCTTATACAGTGATATTATATCATTGAATTCAAATTTAATACTGTCCATTATACAGTGACCCACTTCTAACCTACTGTACAGCAGAGCGACATCCACTTACCCACCTTTTTTTTAAAATTTTTTTTTTGTGTCTGTGTGTACGAAAAGTAGTCGAAATAATGCTTTGATTTTCAACTTCAATATCTTGTTCGATGGGAAAGTGAATATTGTTAGTGCATTTTTTTTTCCAAAATGTGTTTTTTAGTG
>NC_042493.1:104574400-104575190 GCF_005508785.2 Acyrthosiphon pisum
ATGATATTTATTGAAAACTAAAAATTGTACTAGTGTTAATGTTTTATAATTTGCATGATATTTTATAATTAATTTAAATGAGGTGACAACATCAATCATTACAACTTAAAAGATAAATGTATATTGTTGTGTTTAATACATATGCCTACAAAACATGTGTAAATTGTGTAAATTAAATAAAGATTTAAAAAAAAAATAGTTAGTAGGTATGTGATTAATTATACATATTATATAAATTACTACTAATTATTTGCTAAATATTAAGTATTAAAAAAAAATTTTTATATAAAATTATTAATAGTAAATTAGTAAAACTATTAAATTCTTTCAATGATTGGTGTTGTCATTAAATAGTAATTTGTATTAAATTCAAGTTAGAATATTATTAACAGCATTTTAAAATCTTACTTTTATTTTAAATCTGGGGTTATTGGAAAGTTTGTTTCAATTTTTTGAATATTTGATATATCTTTACTCATATTTTGCATAACTGCAAAACGACAATTTTGATTTAACTGTATCATCATTTTGGAATAGATTTTTCATAGTCCTGGGCTTATAAATGAAAGTAAATTTTTTTAATGGTTCAAAATATTAACAGTGGCGCCGAAGTCCTAAAATTTAGTTGAGCGAAAAATATTTTGAAAAGCCACAATATCTAAATATCAGCCTCAATTATGTACAATATGTATGGGGGGAATAATTTACCCTCACACCACAAAAAAAAATATTGATGTTTAATTTTAAAAGAAAATTTAATTTTTTTAACTACGCATTTTATATTCTTCTC
>NC_042493.1:104575240-104577124 GCF_005508785.2 Acyrthosiphon pisum
TAAACAAAAATTAGATTGACTAATACTTAAAAACTAATTTTATCAAATCTAAAAGAAACCCAATAATAGCTATTATATTATTAGTTTTATAATATAAAATGTTTTTAATTTTATAATTATTAAAGGACAATTATTATAGTTTTTAATTTTTTTCTGAAATTCTCATTAAGGTTGAAGACCCCGGTCTTAAAACGTATATGACAAGTGTAATATTCATATTCTAACAATTTCAAAACATTAACTTGATTATTAAATGGATTCTTTTTTATTAAAACCTTGTAATTAAGTGAACATTATACATTATGAGATAGTCAGGGAAATACAACATGTTTACCCACTACCCAGGATTTTGTAGGTGCAAATATTCAAGCCACAAAAGAAATTATAGGATACCCTTATTTTTCTGTTAAGATTATTTAATAGGTAGGTATTTATTAAATTTCTATATTATTAAAGATCTTTAAAAATCCTTAATACTCAATACATGAAATTCCTAATTAACTAAATCACTAAATCTAAAAAATTAATATTAGGTAGGTACCTGGCTAATTACAACCAAGATTTTTTTTTATGAGCTATAATTTACCATTTATATTTTTTTTTTTTTTGATAAAATCAAACATTTGATTTATGTTGTTTTATATTTGAGATGAACTGGATACTATTATAAATCTTCTGATGGTTGTATTTACACATAAATTTGCATATTCTAGGTATAACTATGCTTATTATAGGACAAACATGAAAACAATTCCAACATCCCCAAAAATACTTCTATGTTGACAACCGTTTAGCCTAGATTATCCTACCTCATACCTACATAATATTATATTTTTTTTAATGATTTAATCAAATAAAATATTTATCAGTTATCTATTCAACGTATTTTGGTAATGTGATCCATAACAACCTGGTATTTGGTATACATCCATATCATATAATCATGTAACTATGATATCAGCACGGAGTACGATCATAGTAAGCGATACTCCACATTATCATAGATTTTAATAGACTTATCTATAATATCTATTAGTAATCGATAATCAGCCTAATCAGACAACATTGTTTCCTTCGATGTTCATCAGACAGGACCTGGTATGTAGCGGGGTCGTGGGGATTACACGTGTATATGGATATGTGACAGTAATGGTCCAATCACTTATAATATGACAATACATTATTGTAGCGAGTAGGTACAATGGTTATCGCTATTATACTTTGGGTTCAACCGATATCGAGTTTATTACTTTTAGCTTCTGGTCTTTATAATTGATAAGTATTTTTATGAGAAGTGCAGCAGTGCCGCAATCACTTTTAGTGGGGCGCACGGTGGACGCCCTGCTAAATGGGCATTTTACAATACATTTAGGGGCACAACTTATAAGCTTACTGTACTTGAAATGATTTGAAAAGTGTAATATCTATTACTCTGGGGCATAAAAATCCAAATTGCTGCGGTATCTACCGACTAGGCATAACACATTAACACACAAACACCTGCCAAAACTACCCAACTTTGAGGAGTTATATCTCATCTATGGATTAATGAAAAATGAAAATTTAAACGTGATAATTCATAAAAAAAATAGCTTTATTAATTTATGAAATTAAAAGTATAGGTTACCATTTGAAAATCAGAAGTTGATAGTGTTTTTTCTAATAAATATGAGGGTGAAAAATATAAAAAAATTATATAATTCTAGAACAGCGTAGATCTAAAATTTTGAAAAAGTGAATACTTTTTGAGATAATGAGTGTTTTACGCTTAATTAATCACCCTGTATATCCAAGAATTAATGTTTTAATATGTGGTCGTAAACAGCATAGAATTGGTGGGAATGAAAAAACTGGGTGTAAACGGCATTCAAGGAAACTTGATAA
>NC_042493.1:104577354-104585972 GCF_005508785.2 Acyrthosiphon pisum
GCGTTATTGTTGGCGGTTACATCAATTTATCATTTTTGTTAGTGGTTTTGTCAGCACTATAAAAAGCGTTTATATCTAGAATTTTCGAAATATTTTTACTACAAATCTTCATTGAATTTAATCAATAATATAAAACAAATAACAATATTAAAGTACCCATTATACTTTATAGTCAATAGAACATCTTTGGGGTGTAAGAGCAACGATCAGAAAAAAAGGGGCATACGATTTTAATTGGCTTTAAATACACAAATATGTAATGATTATGAACAATTAATCAATACAAAATGCATAAAAACTCATTATAAATCATATTAAGTCTCAAATCGATGTGTTATACGATGTTCTAAGGTTGTAACACAGTTCATATGAAAATATCCGTTTTTCGGCTTTCCTGAACAATTTGGAAATTGGCGTCTACGCCCTTTTACCTTCTGACCATCAATATAATGATAGTTTATGTCTATTTATTTCAAGTAAATTTATAAAAATGTACTAGTTGTGTATACATGAGTGGCCTGAAGGTTCTGAGGTCCCAACGGCTGTATTCCAACATCTGCCTATCCAGTACTTTGGGCTTCTTTATAAATTATGCCCGTTCCATTGTCTTGAATAGGATCTCGGGTTTTCCTGTCTTTGTGTGTGGTCGTGAAATTTTGTAGATACTTTTTTTCATGGAAAATGCCAACATCTGGGGCTTCATGACCATTATTCCTATTTTATTATATTCATCCAATTTTATAGGAAGTAGGGACCATTTCTACATAATTTCCAAATATATGAGCCTGGTTATCATTTATTTTAATGACTAGTAAAGCTAACAAGCGTCTAGAGACAGAAAACGTTGAATGGCTGCAAGGTTACATGCTCTTAACAAGAAATATTAACAAACATTCCTAGTTCATAAAAATAATTAGTAGTAGTTCAAATGTTAAATTACAGTTAAATATCAAATTGGTAAGAATAATATAGTTAGGTTCACATTAATTGTCATAATAATAATAAATAAATAATAATTAAAATATAATAGGTAACACAATACACATTAGAACTACTCACAACAAACAATTTCTTGTGTAGATACAGCTAAATAGTTATAATAAAATGTCAATAATCAAATTGGTAAGTATAATATAGTTAGGTTAAAATAAATTGTCATAATAATAATAAATAATAATCAGGTAAAACAATTTTATTTTTTCTTTATGAAGTACAATAAGTCTGTCTATAGATTTGTCTCTAAGAAATTTCTATAATGCATTTATAGACTTATCAAGTCATTTAACTTTCTTACCTTCTAAATAAATATGTTTCAGAATCTGGTGCATTCTTTCAATAAGCATGTTAGTATTTATTGCTGCTTGGAGACGATGATAGTAAACCCAAGACTCAACACATGTGCCATAATTATTAACAAAATAATCTGCAAAATCAACAGTGTCATTAGCCGACAATTGGGTTATGGCTTCTTCAAAAATTATTTCAAAGGCTTTAGCATCTTTTTCATGAAGTAAAATCCTCAAAAATTTGTATGTTTCACATTGCTTATCTTTAGATTTGATTTTAACTAAATGTTTTCTCCAGGCACGATCAACATGTCATATGCAGTATAATCTATGTTTTGGACGTTTCATTTCAACAATCTATGCATTGAAAAACCTTTCAGCCATGTTGGACATGAATGTTGGGCTACAATTTTGTCCTATTAATTATTTTATTTTAGAATAAAATATTGTCATCGAAATGATTACTAATAATTAGGCCTAGGGACTTCTAGCATTTGCATACTTTTGTTAATTATTATTGAAAATAGCAGAGTGCGAAATAAATTCATTTCTCTGTGCCATGATATCAGATCTAAAATTTGAATGTGCATATTTTCGCATATTTGATAGATTTTGCAGGAAAGTACTTATTTTAAAATTAATATGCTTATTTTGCATATCTTACATATTTTCACAATTTTTTGTAAAAAAAAGTATTTAGAAAAGATTAACCAGTGTAACTTGGCATTTATTAAATTAAATTTCGGATATTTACCCAAATCCATAACATTTTTGGAAAATAAAGGAATAAAATTATCCAATTCATTAAAAACTGTCGAAGATGTGAAAAATAAAATTGTTGACTTAAAATGTACAAAAGGCAAAGCAGTTGTACAGAATTTAAATGACGTTTTAGACAAAAATCATAGTTACAAAGCTTTATTAAAAATTTCAAAAATTTTAAGTGGCGAAGTTGAAGATATGCCTGAGGATTTCCTGAGGATTGCCTGAGGACTTGATAAGTAATGATTTGGTTTATTTTATGTATATGCTCCAATGTCGTCTGTAGATTTCGAAAGAAGTTTTTTCGCGTATAAAAATTTACTGTCAAGTAATCGACGTTTGAAAACATCAAGAAATATCTCTTTGTTCAGTGTAATTTTCAAGGTAAAGAAATTAATAAAAAAATTAAAATTAGACATTTAAACATTGTTTTGTTTCTACTTTAGGATCGGTAGACACGGAAGAACACTAAAATGTATGCCAATTACCTTTTAAAAATTAAATTTATTAAATCATTTTAAATTCAAGTACTTACCTAATAATATTCTAATATAGTAATCTATAATATAAATTCTAATAAAACAAATATTTAATTTTACCACATATTTGTTATACTTCATTTTTTTTTGTCATATCTTCGTGCATATACGGTTTTTTTAGGTGCACATTTTAGAGCATATTTGGCCATTTTTTGGTGCATATTTTGGTATTTTTTTAGAGTTAGAATTCCCTAAGCCTACTAATCATAAAGGTACATGGAAAACCTTTTCTCATATCGTCAAGTACAAGAGTGTTGTCATTAAGAGGACCCGTCTCAGAATATACATTTTGAATATATTTTAGATGAAATTCGTGATAATATTTCAAATAATTCATTAGAAAGAATAAATCTCTTAACAAAAAAAGATTTACATAATATTCAAACATCTTATAATCTAAATAATAAAGCTATACTACACTCAAATGATGCAATAATTGTTGAGAGTTGGGTTCAACATTTAAAAAAAAAAGATGACAAATTTAGCCTTATATACTATAAACAACAAGACCTGTCAGATCAACAATTTTTGAACTTAAAAAAATATGATTATAATGAATTATAATTCATTATAATTATAATGAATCTACAGTCTATGTTGGAAAAATATGGGCATGATATAATTTGTATAGATGAAACTCATGATATGAATTCCTATAACTTTAAGAGGATGTCACACCCGCATGTGTTGTCTCCGTATAACAAACACAGACAGCATTTTGTAATGATAATATTATAATAGTATTATAATAACGTTATACTAATATTATTCGTGATTATAATGATTAATGTTATAATAATATTGTTAAACCAAAGTTGCAGAGCAAAAACTGTTTTGCGCGGGACAACTTTTCTCGCACCATATTTGATGTAGAACTACCAAATTATCACAACACGTAAAGAAGAACTTTATCTGTGCAGCAGCGTGCTTTTTCTAATAGCACTATCCAATCATTTTTTATAAGCAAAATGAAAAAAAAATAAAAAAATAAAATGTTTAGAAGCAAATAACTTTTATTGTATTTATGTTATATAAAATATGGGCACTGTTGCATATATAATTCTCCACCCTATACGTTCAGAAATTTTGTAGCCACCACTACAAGCACAGAAATATAAAAGGTGTCCCAAGCAAAACAGTTTTTACTATGTTGTATATTTGTAAGACGGATACAACACATGCGGGTGTTTTTAATTTATTACAGTAAAAACTGTCTATAGCGGACCCTGAATAAAACGGAAAACTATCCAATACGGAATTTTTCTATGGTCCCAGCATGTTCCTATAGTTTTATATAGATGCTGAACCTCAATAAAATGAACCTCCTTTTCGCGGAAACGGAATGATTTTGTAAGTCCAATGCAAGTAAAAACTTTGCATAAACCGGAAAAATGACACGTGCGTGTGTACTATAAACCGAAAATAAGGTATAAAATATAGATTTGCGTTTGTACAATGTACATCATTAAATAGTGATAGATGAAGAAGATAAAATTGTTCTATACATATTCGTACAATATATATACATACAATGCATATTATCGCATAAACATAGTACGATCCTTTCTTCTTTGTAACTGTGAAACAGTCTTACACCAACAGTCGTACGTACCTACACTTTTAATTTTATTTTCCGTTTATCGTATTTAATATTAAAATGCCAAAATATAAGTGTCTTTCATTAAATGAAAAATATTAACTGATCGATCTGAGTATAAGAGGACATTCAGTAAAACAATTACAAAATATATTTAACTGTGGAAAAAACTGGGGTTTACGATACTACCTATTAAAATCAAATTAGAATTAAAGAAGAATGGTTAAAAAGTAATTTCATCTTTTTATTTATTTTAACAATGTTTATATAATGTACATAATATGTATGAGTATGTACGTAATTTATAAACGTAAATTATTTTATATTTTTGTAGGAAACGGCAAAATTATAAAAGCAATGAAGCACAATGATAATGATATTATATATATATAATTAAATATCTATACTTTAGTTTATTTTTTTTTTAATATCTTTTTAAATGTCAATTGAGGCTTACGATTTTATTTTAACTAAAATTAGTCATCGTATTAGGAAAAATGTACTAATTTCAAAAAACCAATATCGGTGGCAGAAAGACTACCTAACTATAAGGTAAGTACTCGTTAATCGTTAATGATTAATCGTTATGGTAATAAATTAAAGAAAATTACAATAATATTATAATAACAATTTCTTTTATTACATGCAAAAGAAAATATAAATTTTAAACACACCTATGTTTATTATGAAAAAGAAATAAGGAGGAAAAATGAATTACATACTTAATTTTTTTATACAAATTACAAATTTAATAAAAACATAATTTAAAAATAACATTGATTACCTACTTAATTTAAACATAACTATTTTTTAGTATTTTCAGTGTTTTAATGAATAGTAATTTTACATTTAAATATTATGGAAATAAAAATAAAAACATAATTAAGTGTCAATAGGTACGGGTCTAGATTAAATAGATCTTAGCTGTACTGTGTGTTTGTGCCCAACAAAATGTCACTACGCTATGTTCCTGGTGTTCCTGTGTATGTACTTTGTGGAATGGTTTATGTAGAACCGTGATTAGACTGAGCCATTGAGCTGTATAGTGAAAAAAGTGGGTAGGTTCACTAATGGATGAAATTGCAGACGTAGACATATCTTCATTGTAGGGCCGCCTATAAATTTCAAGAGACGGACAAATTTCGAAGGGATATAAAAACTTTTAAAAATACGTATAGTTAAAATGTAATTTGTCGTTGAAAATTATAGGATAATACACGTAGATAATATTAAACGCTCCGATCATTATAATCAGACCAATTATTTTTAATTCTCTTACCTCTAACCCTAGTTAACAAGAACATAGCAGATTATTATGAAATGTTTCCAATCATAATCAATATAAAACTAACTTAGCTATATATTCTAATTTATTTTAACAATTTAATTGAAGAAATTTAATGCGACATTTTCGCCAGGAAACTCGGGTGCTTTTCAATCATAATCATGTAACAAAAAGCACAAGAATAACCCAGTGAGAAAAAACGCATTTTTGAACCATATATTAAATAAAAGGAACAAGAAAAATCTAATAAAAATATACAAACCTTTTGAAATTTAAATTATATACATAACAAATAATTATAAATTATAATAACATAATATGTTATGGTAAATTAAATCCTACAAAAACGGTATGCTAAATTGAATCTTATAGTTTACTATTTAATTCAATATATATTTCATTGTATAATAATTATGATAAGTAAGTTTCTACTTAATTCTTAATAAGCTACATGGATCAATCAGGTAACATTTTTGAAATATCGTTCCTAAAACTCCGAAACATTTAATTTTAATATATACTATGAAATGTTTAAATGTCGATTATTTGAAATTTAAACTATATACCTATTATAAAAATATATTACCAGATTAATCTCAAGTAGACATAGGTATCAACACGAACAATTACAATTTTATCTACCTTATACTTAATTTAAACTTTAAATTATATCTATATTTAATTTATATCTTTAAATTTTAAAGATAAATTAAACAAACCTCGTGCAATTTTCTCATAAGGAAAACCTTGTTGTTTTGAATGTTATTTGAAAGTTATGATTATTCTTTTGAAAAGTTATGAGTTATTTATTATTTTAAGAGTTGTGAGAAATATTCATTTAGTAATCTGGTTCTATCATTATTTTGCCGATTTTCTATAGTGGGTGTCATTAGTTCTGTCAATTAATCAGGTAATTGTATATCATCCATTGGCATTTCTTCGTTACAGTCAATTGCGATATTGTGAAGAACCGAACAAGCAATTATAACAGTTTGTATATTAGAGATTTGCAATCTCATCCCTAAGTGACAAAACTGGAAATCGTCGTTTCCAAACACCATAACAACGTTCTACAGGATTTCTAGTACGAATTTGAGATTCATTGTACAAGTTTTCTGGCCCTGCACGAGGGTTAAGGAATGGTGTGACAATATGCATAGTGTTAGCATAACCAGAATCTGCCACTATTAAGCTATTTCCCCATTTTTGTGTAACATGTATATCATGATTTATTTTTGAATGTGAAAATATTGTAGAGTCATGTGTTGAACCTTGCCAGCGAACAACAATATCCATAATTTTCCACTTAGGGGAGACTATAGTCTGGACCAAAGTGGATATATAGGTCCCGACTATATATATATATATATCCACCTTGGTCTGGACATTAAGCGAAAACCATCCTTTACAGTTACGGAAATATTCTGCATTTGGTCCACCTTGAATTAAATATTAAATTTAAAAATAAATAATTACTATATGATATTGTCATACTATAACGATAGTAAGTAATGAGTATAAAGTCCCCATAAAAATCATTATAACCTTGAAATCAAAGTTTAAATCAAGTTTTTTGTTTAAATTTGTAAAAAATTAGACATTTAAACAAATAATAACAATATTAACTACCTAGGTATTTGCAGTAGTAATAACTAATGTTTTTTTGTGGGAACTTGAAATTTTTATGTCTATTATTTTAGATACACAATGACATTTTTAAAACTTTGAGATTAGTTTTAAGCGAAAAAGTTTAAATTTATTAATAATATAATGCAATGTTTTATTATAGACAATAGTTGCCAGTGGCAAATAGTTAAATAATAAAAAATTGTTAAACACTATATTCATATATTTCATTTTTGTAATCTCCTCCCCCCGAAAAAAACTGATAGCTGCTGTGCCAAAAAATACATTATTATACCACTTTATAAATATATACCTATATAATTTATATTATTACAATTAAGATAAGTTTTTTAACTACTGTAAATCATAAACTAGGTAGGTACACCATTTTGTACAACAATTATTTAACTTACCAGGGCTTTGAATTTTAATATGAGTACAGTCAATGGCCCCAATAACCAACGGAAATTTGGCTAAACCATAACATTGTTTGTGCAGCTCTTTTATTTCGTCATTTGTTTCTGGCATTTTAACTATTTGAGGACGAAGTTTTGCCAAGGCTACACTTACATCATGTACGATAACACATGCAGCAGATTTACTTACACCCATGGCATCTCCAGCACTAATTAAAAAAGATCCCGTAGCATAAAATCTCAGAGCTAATAATAATTTTTGTGCAGGTGCTATAGCATTATTTCTGTGCTTGAAAAAAAAAAATTAGTATTTTATTTGGATTCATTTTTGAATAATGTATATACTACTATGTACATTACCTGTCTGTATTTTAGGATATTGTAGGGCCAATCATATTTAATATCATCATAACAGTTTCTTTAGATAATCTAAATCGGTTTTTAAAATCTAGTTCATCCCAAGTCCTAAAATGATCAACCCTAGCTAATTCGTGCAGTATACGGTCTACGTTGATAATTTAAATATTCTTGAAATTCAACGTCATCGTCATAAAAAAGTATTTCATTTTCAAAATTCATAGTTGTAACTTGTAAGTAAGTATCTGAATTCAAATTATAAAGAAAAAATAGAAGTGAATGTGAAACGTATTAAAATTTACTTGCTAAAATTATCACAATCAATGATAATTATTAAATTAACTAACAGTTAAAAAGTTAATCGGAAGAAATAGTAGTGGTTAGTTTAACTATATCAGTTAAACCTGATGGTTAACTTAAAAAAAAAGTTAACTCCAAAAACAGTTTAACTGGGACAACGTATTAACCGGCAGTTAAATTCTACTAACTGCCAGTTAAAGTCAATTGAAAAACCGGGCCTTATGGAATAAAAAGCCGTCTGTTTAATACAAAAAATATATTTAACAAAATTATTAATTAATAATAATTTAAAATGGTTTTATGGTAAGTAAACTATAGTTACAATATTATTATTACAATATTATTAGTAAACTAAGCTAAAATTGTTTTATAGTATAGGTACGGTATAAAGGTATAGTTATACAATACACTGATAGTTGATTACTTATATTTAATTATAATTCAATTTAT
>NC_042493.1:104586044-104589895 GCF_005508785.2 Acyrthosiphon pisum
GTTGTTATAGTTCAATACGACCATTAATACAATCAAGAGTAAGTACCTACTATCGACTAACGAGTAGAATTATGTTGAGTAAACAAACGGAATTGTATTTTGTACGAATCTGTTACATGTCCTCTAATATAGATAATAATTTCTAATTTGTGTATTCTTTACATGATAAAATATACAAATGATTATATTTTAAGTGATTTTACGATAACAATTTTACTATGATGTACATTTTAACATTATGGTTTTTCTTAAAATAGTAGAGAAAGCACAAAGGTGAGTTAAACGATCTTGTTAAACGATCTTGATATCGAATGTAAAGCAGCACGTTGTGAAGTTAACTTTGTCCCAGACCGCGAACCTGACTACGTAATACGTTTTACCATAGTTTTTTGGTACGAATAAATTGAACAGCCAATTCTGTTCGGTGTTCTTCATCACTGGACAGTTTGTATATAAACAGGCATTTGTATCAATGTCCAGAAATGGCAAGTCCATCAAAAATGTTTCAGCGTACAGTTGCGTTACTGGTATGTTCGAACCAAAGTCTGAAATGCATTTATAATTAATATTCAAATGTAAAGAGCAGTTAAAAATCTTAATATTTCCAAATATTTAATAGGTACACTATTTAGCTCTAGTCTAGCTGTCCCGCTGGACGCTACCCGTGGGCCAAAGATTTGTATTTGAAAAAAAAATGTATACATTTTAAATTTTCACAAAGTAGTTTTTGAATTCAAATTCAAGTACCAATATTAACACATCCGTTATACACAGGGGCGGCTCCAAGGGGATCCTAGGGGCCATGGCCCCCTCCCAAGCCTGTATTTCTAAGACCTTGTATATTGTTACAAACAAAATTACAAAAAGAAACATAATAATATAATATCGAAATTTTTCTGAAAATGATGACTTAGCGCTCTCCTTTCAACGATGTTTTTGGAGCCAACTCGTACTGTACTTATGTTAATTATGTTGTATTAGGTAGGTCGTAGGTAGGTACCATCAACTTTGTATAATTAGATCCTGTGGTTATATGTACCTACCAATTATAATATTGTAAATTTGAATTAATTTCCGTAAACAATTTAATACCTGAGAAACTCCCACTCAAATTTTATTTTGAACTAGTTATACTTTAACATTTTAAAAACAATTATTCACTAATTAGTTTACAATAAAAAGGTGGGTTTTCATTTGAAAAACAGAAGCTTGTATCTTCACAAGACACTCTTTAAGTAATACAAAAAATAATAAATTGAAATTGTGGTCTTTAAGTATGTTCAAAAATTCCAAAAAAATCAGAATTTTAATACATTTTTTATTAAAGGAAAAACGAGGGTGAGCAATGATCATGGTTGGTGAATTATTACTCTGTTTATTTTACGTATAATTTGACGATAGAACAATGCAGTTTAGAATAAATTGCTGTCCCTAATCATTATTTCCAGATATATTATTAAAAATATATTTATAAACACATTACTTATAGATACTTGTCACCAGGGCCGGATCTAGGGGGGGGGGGAGATGTCAGTGATTTATCCCCCTGTATAATTTTTGTGGGCGTATTTTTAACAAATCTTTGACGTATGGTATAAATGACTTGAGTCCTATAGTGTTATTAAAATCAATCATTTTTATAATATTTTGTTGGTACAGATCACGTAAGTCAGAACTATAACTCACTATCAGTGAAATTTATTTTGGTTTAAAATTTTTAAGTCACATTATATTGGGTTACAAAACACGTATGTCTAGACAGAAATAATTTTAAAATGGTCTTAATATCTTAAGTCAAGCTTAGTAATAATTTTAAATGCATGCCCTAATAGTGTAGAGCATATAAAATAAAAATCCAATCATCGTAAGTCACTTAAAAATAATGAAGAATTGATTTTAAGGTTCTACTTAATAGTTAACATAAAAGTTGGTACAATGAATATTAAATTAAATTAATTATCAGCCCAGACACTATTGTCTACGATTTTGAATGATTTTTGAATGTTTTGTTTAAACTTCCTGAAAACTAGTCGTTTTTTACTTAAAATATTTGTACTATTTGCGTCAAAGAAATATGAAGTAGGTACGCAGCCGTCCGCAACTTACTGTCAGCGGGAGTGTACACGCCTTAGTCTATCATAGATTAATGTACTCTCCGATTAGTGACATACTAAAGTATGGTTAATAACACCGTTTTCTTGCATATAATATATTATTATGTAGATAGTTATTTAAAACTTAATCTTAAAAAGCAAGTAAGTGGATGTCGCTCTGCTGTACAGTAGGTTACAAGTGGGTCATTGAGTCAATGTATAATGGATTGTATTAAACTTGAATTCAATGAAATAATATCATTGTATAAGAAAAACGACTCTGAGCGGAGACGGTTTGTCAGTCTGGATTTTTTATATTGTTATTATTAATTATTATAGCCTGTTAGTTGAATTAATACTACATTATTATTATTATTATTTTTATTCTCGATAAACAAAATGTTGGAAACTGAAATACCATTTTTAGCCGGTTTTTATAATTTTTCGGTAGTTAATCCTGTACTATCCTGGTTATATATTAAGTGTTGATTGTAACAAATATCAAAAAGGAAAAATGTATGATATTTTTATGTTGTAAATTAAATATTGTCCTTTTACTTAAGCTTTTTATATTAAAATTAAGCAATGGATATCTAATTTAGATTTGTTAATAAATAATTCATACATTTTTTATTATTATCAACATTATTTATTCTAAACCTGAAACTTAGAAACGTTGACCACAGATTTTAGCCTTAAATACACCATTAAGAAGTCCTACTAAAAATATTACTTGATTATTTTAAAATTTAAAATGTTTCATTTTTAAGTTAAAATCGTTTGAATTATTTCTGGAAAATAAATTATTGGTCCAGTATATTGCGAAAGGTTTTGTAAATGTTGGTCCTCACAATACTGTGTGAGTGTGCTTGATTTTTTGTAAAAATACTAATTTTGCTAATCTCCCTGAGATTTTTTAAATTTATCCGGGTGTTGGAAAGCTAAGATCCGGCCCTGTATGCCACTATCCAATTGTCCTAAGTACCTACCTTCCTACCTACCAACATAAAATCAAGCCGAATTTTTTATATTTCCTATTATTGTGTTATAGTAGTATTTAAAGAATATTAATTATACGTACCAGGGTTATATTTGAATGCGATGGACGTGTTCGAGTTTTCTGTCCATTGACATGCTTGGTTGTATACAGCTTGGGGACATGGATCAATAAATAGATCATATACAAGACAATCAGTATCTGAAAAAAAGAAAAGAAACGGTTAAACAGTAAGTAATATAATAAAAAGTAGTAAAATATAATAATATTAAAATGTATATGTTTATAAGTTATAACCAATTCTGCAATACTCACTAGGGCACATGCGGTAGTTGTTGACTTGTTCGGCGTTTACTGCACTTGCAGCGAGCATTAATCCTACAACAGTTAACACGAAAACGGCCATTGTGTCACGGAATCAGTAACGTACACTAAATACTGGAACGAGAAAACTTTGGTGTCAGAGCGTGTGGTTTGGTACCTACAAATTTATAATACTGCGACAATCCGCGGTGAGGTTTTCGTTTATATACAGAGCACAACATTTTTTTTCTGTCAAAGTGGGGGTTTATCCAATCAATGGAATTTATCTATGTGTATAGCGTATATACATTATACTGGTTAGATACCTATATCAAAATTAAACAATACGAAGCGTCAATAGCGTGTTAATCGTTTCTACTATACCTATTATTATGTTCACATAAATAGTATACGCATTACGCTGTACACAAATTTCAATATTTATTTAGTATTTTATT
>NC_042493.1:104590630-104591995 GCF_005508785.2 Acyrthosiphon pisum
GTACATATTATAATTAATACATACTTTTTTTTTTTAAAAAGTCGAACTTAATTTTTAAATTTTGGTTTTTTGGACTACCCACTTGAATTTTTGGAGAACTCGAACTTTTTTGTCGGTCCCTTCAACTTCGAGTAAATCAAGTTTGACTCTGTATTTTATATAAGTCTAGGGTTTGAAACATTTTGCAGTTGCGTATTATTATTGTGTGTGATGGTCGTAGATTATTTCAAGTATAAGATATAAATTTGTTTTGTGAAATGGTAAAATTAAGTGGGCATACAAGTTTAGACTTTGCATATTTGAAAATTTGTAGACGTATTTGTTGACCTTTATTACTTTAGATTTTGTACTCTGTATCAAGCAGCGACGTACTTCCGTATACACACGATACCTCGGTCTAATAATCAAACAATATAAATAAATACCTATATTTAATATTTATACCAGGGCTTGAAACCGATTGAAATAATTTCGGTTTCGGTTTTGAATACCGGTTTCTAAATTTTACGATTTCGGTTTTAACTTAGCAATACCGGTATTAAGAAATTTCGGTTTCAGTTTCGGTTTTGAATACCGGTTTCTAAATGTTTCAGTTTCGGTTTCGGTTTTCAATATCGGTTTCTAAAATTTTCGGTTTCGGTTTCGGTTTTGAATACCGGTTTCTAAATTTTTCAGTTTTCGTTTTAATTTTTCAATACCAGTATTAAAAATGTAATTTCGATTTTGTATACCGGTTTTTACATTTTTAAAAACGGATTTCCAAGCAGACTTGAAATTATAAGTGAATGGTTTTATTATACTTAATTACTTGATAAGATATTTGAATGTGTGATACAAATAAGAGAAATGTTTTAATAGGAGTGATTTTTTTTAATTTGATTCTACAAATTAGGTACAAGCTATAAGGAACCTAGAAGTTAGATTAAAATTAGAACAGTTTAAACTTTAAAAATAATATGTAGTACATTCATCACTAGACTATCTTTCTTTTGATGCAAACCTCTTCCTTGTTCGAATTTTTTCTTTTGTAGCATTTTATTAATAACAATGAAATAATACTTAATTGTCTTATAAACAAAGTAAATATTTACCTATAATAAAAAAGGACAATACATTCACTATTAAGTATTTTCACATTTGAAATATTTTTTTTTTTTTGTGTAATAAGCACAAATTTATGATCATTGAAAATGATAAAAATTAAAACATACAACAGAAAAAAATTATGCTCCAGTTATAATCATTAAGTATATTATTGTTTAACACCAATGCCTCAAATTATGAATTAATATTCAATTTTTTTAATTTTTTATTCAATCACCTTCTTTAATAAATTAATATATATTTTTAACATGAATTTTTTAA
>NC_042493.1:104593063-104615171 GCF_005508785.2 Acyrthosiphon pisum
TTTGGCGAATAATGAAATGGTTATCAACACTTTAATCATGGTCTCAATTTTATTATGAGTATTAATTATGCGTATTAATGGAATTCAAGTATTTAAAAACACGTCAATTGAAAAAAAAAACGGTTCCGATTTTTTTAGATTTCGGTTTTGAATTTAATACCGGTTTCCAATTTTTTATGGTTTCGGTTTTAGCTTTAATAACGGTATCCAATTTTTTTCGGTTTCGGTTTTAAATTATAATACCGGTATCCAATTTTTTCCGGTTTCGGTTTTGACTTTAATACCGGTATCCAATTTTTTCCGGTTTCGGTTTTGATTACGGTTTCAGTTTCGGTTTTAAAACGGTTTATACCGGTTTCTGAAATCGGTTTTGAAAACGGTTTCAAGCCCTGATTTATACTATATCATATAACAATAATATAAAATATTATTGTTATCTTTTCTATGCTATTATTTAATATAAAATATTATATTATTGTTTATTGAATACGTTGTATTCAATAACGCAAACGTGCTAACAATGATAAAATATGTAAAATTCATCATTATTATTTCTTAAATACAATTGAGTAACTATGATGCAAATGTGATATTTTCCTTGACTTATTTTACTACGTGAACTTTGTATTTTTGTGTATCACAATGCGACAATACATACCTTATTCATACACAATTTAATAAAATATAATAATGTGTAGTGAAATAAACGCTGACTTTATAATATACAATTCCGTACCATTGATGCATGTGTGTAGTGTGTGTATATAGTCCGAAATCCGAATGTACCTATAAATTATAAACTTACAAACAATTATATTTAAACGTAGGTCAATATAAAATATATTATAATAATAAATACGCAATATATGATTTTTAAACCTTTTAATTATCACAGTTGCTACTGTACTGTAGTTGTACACTACGTTGTTAGCACGTACATTTCTCCAGCCTCACCTATTCCTAATTTTCCAAACTTTTCTATGCTAATATTTAGCACTTCATTTGCATGAATTTGTATGACAGTTTCTGAAATTTGTACGGCACTGGTTCACCCGGAAAAGTCAATTTTCTATGGGTGGGGCGGGGGAAACGTTTCTCCAGCACCACCCACGCGGAAAAACTACTTTTCTACTCCATTATTTCACACGTAATTTGCTTTAATTTGTAAGGCAGTTTCCAAAATGTGTACGGCACCGGTTCACCCGAAAAAGTCAATTTTCTATGAGCGGGGCGGGGAAACTTTTTTTCGGCCCCACGTAAAATAATAATTACCCTTTTTCATGAATTTGACCGACTGTTACCAAATGTGTAATAGCTAACTAATTGTCATTTTGAAAGAAAGAAACTTTTATTACCATTAATTTTTTTTTAACTTCTATATTTTGTTTATAAAATATAAATATTAGTACTTATTTCTTTTCGTAAGCAAAAATTATGATAAAGGTAGACAAACGTATGAGGTATTAGGAATCGTTTTGACCCTGGTGTGTTTAAGCGTGAGTGGCTTAAAGGTAATAATGATGCCGAGGAATGACAATATTATCGGTGAAACAATCTGACGTCAGCTGAATATAATATCATATAAATGTGCTTTTTATGTACACAGACGGCGACACAATGTTAATGGCGTTTTCGGAATTCGAGGACGACGGCGACGTCTTAAATGTGTTTACTAGACTGTCTCACGATAACGATGGATAGACACGTCGTTGAGTTTTAATGGATTTTACACGACCATACATAACTACATTACTGTACGACCATCGTTATGTACCTGTTTGGCTGATTAAGCTATCTGCACTAGACGTCACGACATATCGTTCAGCTCGGGACAATAAACTTGTACTGTACAACTCAGGTATACAAGGTGGTCCAAGTTAATGAAAATAATTAACTTAAGTTTAGTTAAGGTAACACAAGGTCGTCGTAGTTTATAGTTAAAATTATAAATAATAAATTGAACTCAACGAGTGCTAAGTAAATAGATTGTTTTAAAAAAAATCAATTGTACTTTTTTAATTATTACGTGGATCACATTATTTTGTGCCTATATAATATGTGTAATATTATTTTGTAAAGAAATAGAACAGAAATATTATATTATTTCCTAATTATTACTATTATTATTGTATTAGATTATTTGTATTGTTTAAAACCGTGTAACTATACAACAGTAATGTTGATGTATTGCAGACCATTAAAATCAAAAATTTCAAAAACACTTTTGATTTTTGACTACTCGTTCGAATATTAAATTAGGTGATCATCAACGTATTCCAAAAAAATATTTAATAAATAATTTACAGTTATTTTTTAAAAGCAGAAATCTGCAGAAGTTTTATTCAAGTAATATAAAAAAAATCTCAAGAATAGTACATATTTTTTTTCTAAAAAATCTACACGGATTACCTAGAGAGTTCCTTTGATGATAGAATCAATATAATTATTTTGTTAATTATAACTACCAAGACGAATTTAGCATGGTTTATTTTTGATCAAACAACATTGTTTTTTTTATATGGACAATTATTTTCTTGATTAAATCTAATAATAAAATGTAATATTAAATTATAATATAATGTGTTTTAAGTCTTAACATAAACAGACAAAATATAATATAATTTTTAAGAAACGAGTCCGAGCTAAGCTCCGTTGACCGGTGTTTATTCATTTTTAAATGTAAAAACGGTATGGCGAGCCTGCTTGGCGAATCAGTGATATTATTTATTATAACTAAGATACAAACCTGATCAGTTAAAAAAAAAATATATTATAATAATGACATTGTCCCCTCGGATACGATCGGAACACATCAGAACACATAATAATACTATAATATATTATATGGTAACGCATTAAAAAATATCAACTAAAAAATGTACAGTAAAAAAGAGGGGGTTTTGAAAATAGAAGTTTGCAGAAGTTTTCCCTAATTAGTAGGTATATCAAATCTCCAGAATTTGAATTAATCCTAACAAATAATTGCGTATGTGTGCCTATTCATTTTGTGCGTTTATATTTTTGTATTGGCGTTTTTTAATCCAAATATTATTTAAATTTATAATATGATAACTTATTTCTAGTTAATTTCTATAAATGTGAATATATGTGAGCGCTGATTATCTGGAAAGAGTGTCGTGATATTTTATTGTATAGGCGATTATAGAGTAATCTAAAATGTTAGTCAATTCTATGGTTTGATTTTTGCTAGTTTAAATACACTTGGATTGCAAATGATTTGTTGGAATATATTTTTTATAGCTATACGACATAATGCAAATATATTTTATTGTATTATTAACATTGAACAGTGTTCTAAAGTATATGAGCAAATCTGTAAAAGTGTTTCAGTATTTGAGTATTGGTATTCAAATAGATTTCCCGACTACGGCGATGAGACACGAGTAAGTTTCATAGCTTTTACTATACATTTTAAATTTTGAGCGGAGTGATGAATATAATATTGATTACACAATAATGTGTGTTTTTTTTTTTAATTTTAATTTTTTAATTTTTATGTGTTTCATCACCTTTTAGGACAGTAAAAATGCTTAGATTTTCTTCAAAAGTATCTTATCTGATAGGAACGTGAATCTAGTTGGTACTTTGAGGGGTCAAAAGTAAAAATGTCCTTATAGTTTTCAAAAGTGCCGTGAAACACATAATCAAAATTAAGAAAAAACGGGCATTTTTACGCAAAATTAATTTTGGTTTTTGGTGCAACTCTAAAACAAATAACTGAATGTTTATATTAGCATTTTCTATACACCATCTGAGCGCACGGCAGTGTACCCGGCCAAGTTTCAGCAGTGCCAGTGTATCTTTACACGAACCAATTCACCCAGTTTTTTTAACCCATATATCTCTGCTTCCTCTTAAGATAAACTTTTGAAATTTAAAACACAGATTAATCTCGAATAGCTTAGGACACTGTAAGAAAACGATCCCTTAATATTGTGCCATTTCTAAATGGGAGGATTTCAAAATTTGCAATATTATTACTGACTCACTGTCTCACTCATTCACTCAATGGTCATCAAAATTATAAGACACTGCCCGTATAGGTAGAAGCGGGAAATTTGGCACAAATGTAGGTTTTACAGTGTAACTAATTTTTTTCAAAATTAATGCCGCTTCAAATAGTCTATTTTTAAACGTATGAAGTGGCGCGCTTAGCACGCATAAACGTTTACTTTCAAACAGCGTTACCTACTATATGATAAGAAGAAATTGTTTCTAGTTGACTAATATATATATTTATAAAACATAATAATGTTTTCGTACATTTATTTTAATCAAATACAGAATATTTTAATAATATTCGTCAGTTTACGAACGATAATTTTTTGTGATAACGTCATAAGAAAACATTGATGAAAAATTGCATACTCTTATGAATTGAATGTAATTATTATCACTGAATTATCATTATTTTGTATAATACAAAGAAGGAGTTACCGAAATAGCCACGACCGTCTAAGAACTTTCTATAGGCCAGACTTAACAACTATTCTATCTAAAAAGTCTCGACGACGAAAAATAAAATATCGTGCTTGGCTATATTTGCCTGGTATTGACAACGCTCAAGAGTCAAATTTCTCAGCTCTTCAACAGAGACCCAAATGGTCTTGCAAGAAAATCTACGACACATAAAAAACAAATTAAAAATTAAAAAACTAAACAAAATAACACGTCGTCCACGATGTTGAAGCCCGTTAAATTTTAAATTTATTTTCTCCTTGATTGTTAAAAATTTTAATCTTTTAAAAATATCTTTAATATTAAGTCCATTATGTAGTAAAAAACCCAAAACATAATATAGGACAACGCGTTTAATACCTATAATATAATATATTCTAAGGTAATAATAATATGTCATTTGATAATAAAGGTTGCTTTCAAAGTGGTATTACCTATATAGTGCGTTAAGATTACCTATCTAATAAGCACCTAACTGGTTTGAAAAAATGAAATCGTCTCATCGGATACAAGAACATATCAAGACACATAATAACAATATAATGTATTTTATTATAGTAACGCATTATCGTAATGACTAACTACGGACGCCTATATTACCTAATATAATATTATTCATGTGCACTTTCTTCTTCCCATCGTTAGTCTTCGGCTCGTCCGTAAAAACTACTTTTATTTCTTATTGGAATATATTATTATTATTATTATTATAGACATATGCGACGTAATTTGTAACCTTGATCGGTTTACCTGTACACGTACTAATAATAATAATAGTGACCTGGGTGTGGCTCGAGCAGTCACTAACGTAAGTAACAGGTTCTGAGTTCAAGCATCGGCCGGCGTCGCTAGTTCCCAGATAGGTTACGTTGTTAGTGTTTTTAGTGACGAATCCTCCTCGCCACACATACACGTGTTCCTTAACCAACAGTTACCCATCTACAAAAGGCCAATGGCTATAGTTTCCGATGCTTAAGATCACATTTTTTTTTAGTTATTCTAATTTAGAACGGTTATTAAGAGTTACATATTTTGTGTTCCGTTGTATAAGAAATAGCAAGTTATCTACACTTCATCAGAAGAGAGGACTCGTCAGTGACGGTGAACGAAAACAAGCACTTTACTTTTGGATAAAAAATATCCAACAAATTGAATTTCTGGTCGAGAAAGACTGCTTACGTCAACAGGTTCCTGTGAAGAAGACTAACCCACTTAGCAGCTTAAATACACGTATGGACAGCGACGGTATACTAAGAGTTGGCGGTCAACTAGATCACTCCTCGCTTTCTTACGAGCAAAAGCATCCAATTATTTTGCCAAAGACTCATCATCTCACTGAGTTAATCATACGCCAAACACACCTTCTCAATTTACATTCAAGCCTAAACGTCACTATGTCCATCTTGCGCAAAACTTATTGAATAGTACATGGCAGAAATACTATCAAGCGAATC
The DNA here is from genome assembly GCF_005508785.2 of Acyrthosiphon pisum. Taxonomy (NCBI): domain Eukaryota; kingdom Metazoa; phylum Arthropoda; class Insecta; order Hemiptera; family Aphididae; genus Acyrthosiphon; species Acyrthosiphon pisum. The sequence continues at coordinate 104,598,997 of NC_042493.1, forward strand.
ATACACCAATTGGTTAGCTGTCATTGTTTTCGCTCGATCCAGAATCAACGACTCATGGTGGATCTTCCATCAATGCGTGTTAATCACTCGCCTACCCTCGGGACGTACCCGGACTACATTCAAGAGCTATCTGGCTCTATTTGTGTGTCTCACTATCAAAGCTTTAAATTTGGAGACAGTAAGCAACCTGACTATTCAAGCGTTCATTGCACCTTTGTGACGCTTCGTCTCTCGCTGTGGATATCCATCTACCATTCTGAGTGACAACGGCATTAATTTTGTTGGTGCGCAAAACACACTACGTGCAATTCGGGAGTTTTTAAAATGCCCAAAGTCCACGGCACAAATTAATGCCACATGATGTACATTGGAAATTTATTCCACCACTCACCCCCCCCCCCCCCCCCCACTTCATGGGAGGCCTACATCAAATCATGTAAATCAATTCTCAAAAGGATTACTGGCATTCAGGTGTACACTCAAGAAGAACTGTGCATGCACATTATTTACTCAGATAGAGGCAATTATGAATTCCAGACCTCTCTGTGCGCAGTCCATTGATGACAACGATTGTGACACTCTAACACCTGAGCACTTTTTGATCGGAAGGCCTCTAAGAGCTCTTCCAAGTGAAGACTACTCTACCATTCAGCCCAATATGCTGACTAGATGGAATCTTCTGCAACAACAGCAACAGCGTTTCTGGAAGTTGTGGTCTTCGGACTACTTATTAACGCTGCAACACCGTCAAAAATGGAGAAAACTTCAATTGGAGTTTCATGTCAGGGATCTTGTACTAAAAAATGAAAACACACCACCAAACCACTAGCCCTTAGCACGAATCACTGCCGTAAACCCAAGTGCACACGATCACTTGGTACGTGTTGTCACGGTCAATACCCAAACCACTACTTATACATGACCGATCACCAAACTCATCAGACTACCACTTCCGCCAGAAGCTGAGCTACATGATGTTCTATTGCAAGTTCCTAAACGTATTAGGTAAATTATTTTGATTATAAATGAAAAATTTTCCACTGTTTTGTATTTTGTACTTTTTATATATTTTATATTGTATTTCTTTTTTTGAGACTGCCGCTCAAAGCGGGCGGTGTTACGTAACATGTAGTTATTACTATTGTTATCAATATCATCATTATCATTGTAAGGTTATTTACAAAAATGTCATATTTGTTTTTTTGCTCGATATGCACAACCGCATTTTTGTTCTAATAAATAATACAGTCCACACACGATGAACGAAAAACGACCAAATTATTCTTTTTTTTACATCAACATTAATTAATTGGTTTAAATTTTTATGTTAGCTCACGCCTCACACTTCTGTTATTAATTCAATGATAAAAAAGAATTTAGTTACCTACCACTCGTGGAACTTTTTCATTGGGGTAATGGTCTAAGAAGAATAATGGCATGACTATATTATATGTTTTAAGACCGCTCTGTGGCCGCATCATGGACGAAAATACGATATACTAATTTAATTTTATATTGCTTCTTAAAACAGTTCTAAAAACATCATATTTCAGTTTGCTTTAGCCTGAGTTAGTTTATAAGGCAAACCTAATATGGTCCAATTGCATCCCCAAATAGTTCATCACTAAATTATTTTGTTCCAATATTATATTTAAAAAAATGCCTATTACCTTATCATAAATATTAAGATTTTTCTTAAATTTAATATTGTGATTTAATTTAAGTAATTTAATTATTATTATTCTGACACTTTCATACAATGTAAATAGGTATGGAAAAAATAAAAACTGATAATTGTATATAGGTAGGTATTAATATATCTTTTATTATTATATTATTTTGGAATATTAATAAAATAAAATATAATGTTTAAAATGGAAAAATAAAATTTAGTAGAGAAAGTTCACCTATGTATATATATTTATAATTTAATCATTAAATAAGATTGAAAAATGTTGAAGCTGCAATAGCATGTAGACAGTCGCTTGGTGTACTGGTTACTCATCCGGCTGTGCTTCTTGTAATACTATCTGAACTGTAAAACCAAAACAAATTATTAAATAAACTTTTAATTCATGAGTTTAGGTACAATTCTATTGTATTCATTGCTTCGGTTAAGGGATGGGTAATTCATATTGTGGTTTAGGAACATAAGCTGTCGTTTCTCGTTTAAGGCCATTAAAGTGTATTTATTTCAACCCATCTGAGTGAAAAAATGGAATATTATTGATACCGACATCTTATATTTATTCAGACAAAAAACATCTAATTCCTACCAGTTCAAACAGTTTTATTAAAGATTCCACATTATAGGGTGTTCCTTAGCCATAGGGGGAAAAAAAAAAATAATGATATATTTTTAGTCTCACCCCCTAAATAGGTGTGTATACATATAAAAATGAAATGCAAGAAATTTTAGGTCAATCAAATAAAGTTAACCCGCGTCGACTTGAAGTCGAAGTTTGAGCTTAATACATTTTTAAATAATTCTAGAAATTGTTGGTATTTCCGTAAATATTTCGTAAACCTTTATGAAAATCGTATTTTTTCATAATATGTTTTTTCAAGTAAATTAAATTTCCAATATATTTTATAATTTAACATTTTTTGGTAAATCTATTTATTTACAAGATGCATAAGCTTTAATCTTAAAATTCACAATTTCTCCACAAATATATTATTTACATTTTATTATTTTACTGCATGTTTACCGTAGGACTAGTCTTACTTCATAATTTATTATAGGTATTATTTTGGTCGTGATACTCGTTTATTTCAGTTGTGTCAACGTCTTATGTGTTAAAGGTTATTATTTTGTTTGTCGTTAGTAATTCATAATAATTTAAATAGTAAAAATGTCAATAAAACCGAGAAGTGATTTTCAAATATTTTTAATCGGATCTCAAATTACACAAATTCTGGGCTCAAAACTTTCATCCAATGGGCAAGTACTTTCTGTATTTTTTCTACAATATGAGAACCGTTAATCTTACTACTAGGGAATAGGAGGCGTTAGCTGTACGAGAGAGTTGCATTTTTTGGGAAAAAGCCCGGATTCCTATTCAAGCTATTCATCATTGAATAACTAAATTAATTAACTTGTATGACGAATGGTGTAAACTCCAGAAAATTGTTCAAAAAGTTGGTGAATCTTCTCGGTTAAGGGGAAAATAATTTAAAAAAAAAATTAAATTTGTTATTTGATAATGCTCATTCTGATGCATGCGATGAAATTAATTAAAATTGAAGTTGATAAAAAGTTTCTAATAAACCAGCGTTTACCTTGACGTCCTGGTTGTCTCGGAATCCACAATCAGAGCAGTTTCTTAACACATTAATTCCATCAGTTAGAACTTTAGAAATTATGTTATGTACTCATATTATTAGTTTATTTTTTAATTAAATATACATAATAATTATACTATTGATTCGCTGAATAAATATATAATTAAATAATATAACATAAATAATATATTAAAATTGAAAAGTAGACAAAAATTGTCAAAATAAATTTTGCGGGATTCGGAAAAATACCTAATAGTATTTGAGCGAAAATGGAACAAGTAAAATGGTAGTTTGGTATCCTAGACCCTAGGATAATGTATAGAGTATCGTAATTTTCAAAGTACAAATATTTTTATTATTAAAAATAAACCATATGTTAGCTAAAAGTACTATTACATCTAACAATATTTTTTATCTTATGATTCAAACGCAATCTTACACCAAAAACTTATTAAGTAAGGTACTTACTTAGATCCAAATAGTAAGCACGATAATTAACATAGACCATTTTTTCCATATCGTGTTTTGTTGTTCTGTAATTTATAAATATTAATTAATTATTAAAAAAAAATTATATCGATAATTTTAAATGTAGTCCGATCTTAGATGGAAAATTTTCCATTAGGTACAGTTTGGTTTGAACTTTATTATTATTAAGTTCTGACTTCAGTATTATAAAGTTATTGTGATTTTATCTGTAAGTTAGTTTTATTGAATAGTTGATTACAGTTCCCAACTTGAGATTTCTAATCACAATCATTAATTACAGCATCATTATAATGTTTAGATCATTTACATACATTTCCGGTTCAGGTCTGCAATAGTTCATTTTTAGGTATCTTCTAGTGCATGGCACTGTACAACACTCGTCTACTATCGCTCTTTTAATTGCGGGTCTTCGACTACCTGAAAATTAGTGTAAGTAATTAGTCAAAATTAAATAAAACACTATCATAAATTTAATAAACCTAACTGAAAAACGAGATAACCCAATTAACCCAAATCATCGATGAAGGACAAACTCCAAGTATCATTAAATTCATCACTAAATGCAACCTCATCAACAAACTCTAATCTAGTCAAACTAGATTATAAACACACTTATAATTCAACAGTAAATATGTAATTTTAATTATTAATTGTTAATATTATAACCTAATCTGTACGACTGTACCTAAAAAAAAAAAAAGTTAGGCTAATAACCAAAGTTCAATTTTATTATGTGATTATATTGTAGCTTAGTAGTATGAAGAATGTAGATTTATTAGATAATAATTTGTAATTTTTTTTATTCGAATCCATTTGACAATTATTTGAGATAAATGATTTTGAAATTATAATCAAAGTTTATCACTTAAAACGCCTCTGAATATTCAAAATACTAGATATACCTATTCTTTGGTCTATATAGTCATCTCTATATTAATAAGTAAGCAACTTTTTTTGTTGTGCCAATTACTCGACCTATATACATAGAAGGGGATAAATGTATATATTATTGGAAAAGTATGGTCAAGTGGATGTGCTAAAGAAAAAAATATTGTACCTACCTATTTTGTAATATATTATGTTCCTCTTAAAGCAGGTAATATACGAAAATAAGTTTTCCCCATATGCCCCATATGACCGGTAAAGGAACAATTGCAGTTTAGCTACCATGGTATTTTTTCAAAATTTTTTTTCGAAATATAGGTAATTCGACGTTTTAAAAATGATTGTATAAAAAAAAAATTTGCCCAAACACTTAGTTTTCGAGTTAGAACCGTTTGATATTCGAGGGTTCCTGAATTTTTAATTTTTTTTGGGGGGGGGGTGGACTATGTATATTGACTACTTAAAAACTATGTCGCAATCAGAGTTTATCGATTGAACTTAGTTTCAAAGTTATAGCGTTTAAAAGTTAACCTTTAAGTTAAGATTTTTAAAAATAATTCATTTTTGTTGAACCGAGTCAACCAGCGGGATCACTCAATCGCTGTGCTCGCTCTGACAATTAAAAACGAAAATATCCCCCGATTTGGTATGCAACACATCCCCAAGTCGGCCACAGGGTTAAAAAAAATAATTTTCATTGAATCAAGTCACCGAGCGGGTTATATAAAAAGCCCATATGAATAAAAGGAAAAGAAGCACAGAACCCGACACTTACTATTTGTGTGATAAGTACTTATCTAATGCAATATTTTAGAGTTCTTTGATTTTACAATTAAAATGGTTTTTATGAACAATTTTTGACCAATGGACGATACTGTTATAAATTACAATAGATATCATATGGTATAGAGAAATTATATTTACGTTCATCATCGTTGTAGCGGCCTTCACAAATCCTTGTCATCTCAAATGCGAGCAAAGGTCCACAAAACCGCGTTTCAATATCCCAGTACAGATCATAACCGTCGGGAGACCCCCGAATCAAGTCGATGCGCAGAGCCAATAAAATAACAAATAAAATCGAAATGAGCTTCATGGCCATCTGAAACATACAAAATATAATATGAATAACCTATAAGCATAATTTAATTACCTACCTACAATATAGAATAAAATAAATATGTATTGTTTTTGAATTTATTTGTGAATAAAGATTAAAATTGACATATTAAATATATACTTTTATCACGAAAATATAGTATAAATCACTGAATACTAAGTATTTAAGTATTTACTAAGCAATTAGAAGTCTTCTAATTGCCAAGATGTAATATGATTGAAGATTGATAAAATGAAAAAGTATTTGTGACATTGAAGTAACCAGAAGATTTTTTTTTATTATTAAATTCATTCTCAAAGTGTCATTATACTAGGTACTAACTAAAAATGTGGACTATTTTGAAATTCTCATTAATTATAATTTATTTATTCTTTCGATATAATTATAATAGGCACTTACTTGTAATGATTATTACATTTACTGTATAATTATCTAAAAATCTCAGTAATGTAATTTCTAGGAGAAAATTGAATGATTTATATTGCAATATTCAATTCAAATTGTTTTAGTGAAGTGTTTTTTTTTTTTTTTTTTTAATTAATTAATTATTGAATAAACTAATAAATAAGAAAAACTATCATTATAGTTATTGTTGGTACTTGGTACCTTAACTTGCCCACATAATTGTATGCGGTTGGTAGGTTAATTTATTGGACAATTATTAGGAAAATATTTCTATAGCATTCTGTTTTTTGTGGGCATTCAATAATAATTTAACATTAATTAAAATAACCTAATTAATGTAAATTTTCGTTTCTATTTGAATAAATATTTCATTAAAAAAAAAAAAAAACAACAATGACTTAATATTTAACTAGATAGGTCTAACCTAATCAAATAAAAATACGATTTCTAAATTAATTACGATTATTGTTTTGTTTTTTTTTTTTTTAACAATAAAATGGACATATTATTTTGAATTAATTGTATACATAAATTGACCTAACGATAAGTAGTCCATTGTTTGTGGATTAGCATAACATACCTTTCCAGAGAAGACAGTGTAGAGTTTGCTTTATGTGGTAGAAGAGACAAAAGTAACAATAGTTGTATGAACTCTGCAGTTAAACTGATTTGTGATCAATGGTTGTATGGCACAGTCGGCGGGTCCTTATATAATGTTGTCATAGATTGAGAAGGTAGTGAATAGGTGGGGTTTAGTATTAACATTCACCTGTCTGTGGTAACAAAGGAACATTATAGGCCAGGTGTTTTAAACCTGTTCATCGTGACTCCCGGGGACTTCACTGATTATTATATTAAGAGAGCCAGTAAAATTTTTTATTACTGTCATAATTTGTATGGGAGTCATTTAAATTTTTTTCAAATTTAGAAGTGCCATTGCACCAAAAGGTTTAAAACCCCTGTTTTATAGGCTAAACTTCCACGTATTGTGGATTGAAATTTCATATCAATCAAATGAATATTTAAATTATAATTATATGTATATACGTATGATATTATAACCACATATTAATCACAATACAATCTTTTATTCGGAAAGTATCTAGTAAATAGTAAAATGGTGTATAACAAGTGCAGTGTAAAGGAGAATAAGGATAGATTAAAATATTATGTTCTTACAATTTTGTAACTAAGTACGTTTTTAATATCTTTACATTTATTCCAGCAATATTAATGAGAGAAAAGAAATTGTCAGATACTATTTGGCTTAAATTTTAATTGAAGCCACTTCTCTGTGATTAATTCTTCATTCTCATATAGAAGTTTTACTTATAATCAGCGGAAACAAACTGTTTTATTAATAGACTGATCTAAGAAGGACATAAAGGTGTGCCTAAACATGTTTTAGGAAATCTGACAGCCTATATTACTGAATTAAAGAGTTTCTTACTTTAATTAGATCACCTTGTACATAGGTATAACATACTGTTGTTAAGAAGACACCACATCCACAAGTATTAAAACCATATAACATACCTAGCAAATTTAACTTTCATAATAATCCATTTTACTCTACCAATTTTAAAATGAGTGTGAATTGACTTGCATTAAAATGTAAAGGTAGGTAACAGATTATTGGTATGTTTAGTGTGGTTGTTTTTTAAAATAATATAGTTATTTTTCCAATCTTATCTATAATTCTGTTTGACGTCTGTAAAGTGACCATTCCACATACAAAAAAAAAATCACTCGTTTTGTGGAAAATCTCTTCACCAAAAATGCGTGTTTACATTTAATAAGAACAAAAATGAACCACAAAACTGGGTTTTTAAAAATTGTAAGCAAGATGAAAAATCATTAAAAGATCATTAAAAAAAAATGTGATTGCAAGAAAATGAAAAAAATAATTATTGGTAGGCACTAAAGATGAAGGTACCTAATAAACATTTTAATGATATATTATATTAAATAGAATCGACCATCAGTGAAATACTTATTAGTTGAGTCAAAAAGCGTGAGCATTTCAATACAAGGCTATTGATATATTGTTAGTAGTTGAAAAAAATTTAAAATACATATGCACAATTTTTTTTTGTAAACATTTAAAATTCGAATTGTGACAAAATGTATTAAATTTAAAATTAAAAAATGATTTTGTAATTAGAAATGTATAAAGTTCCAACTTTTATAGCAAAGGATTGAAAATTTAAAACAAGGTTCCTTGTATGTAGGTTATTATGTAACTGAAATATATAAAAACAGTTGTTTTTGTAGTTATTTTATGTTCAAATTTGGGCGAAATTAAATATTTAAAGGAAGAAGAATGATTTTAGTTTTGTGTTATATTTTGTAAATATTATTCGTGGGTACTTGAAATTTCTCATGTATATTATTATATACAAATATTGAAGTATGATAATATGAAAATAATATTAATTCGACCTACCAGTTAGGTACCGTTAATAATAACAATATAAATATTATATTATAAAATATTCTAGGCTGACAAACCGTCCCGTTCAGAATCGTTTATTTTATTCAAATGTAACACCATCCATTACAGTGACCCACTTGTAACCTACTGTACAGCAGAGCGATACACACTAACCCCCTTTTTTATTAAATTTATGTTTGTAATAGGTAAGCCGAAAGTCATAATATTTGTTGGTAATTGTATCTGCAGGGCTGCACTACAGCAATAATATGTCGATAAGTGGTGTAGTCAGTGGGGGGTTTTGGGTGGTCAACCCCTCCCACCAGTGCTGTAGCCAGGATTTCTTTTTTTTATGGTGGGGGGGGGGGGGGGGGGCTAAAATATTTTCTAGGACTAGAGTATTACCGGACTTTTACAATATAGTAAATTGATTCATTCTATCATATTTAAGAATATTGAATTCTAAACTTCCATAATATTTTCTTCGCATTGCCATCAGTAAAGTTATATCATTAATTTTTTTATTCCTACTCGTAAATTTAAGCTTGTGTTTAAAAAAAAAAAAGATACTTCAATACCTATGTAAAACTGTTTTCCTTTTATTTTAAATTTACTCATATAAATAAGAACTATAGGTAGGTATAAGCTACTATAAGTTACTTAGTATGTAATTTCGTTCAAATTTGAATATAAAATAACTATAAAATAAAACTGTTTTTTTATTTTTAGTTACAAAATAACCTATTTAAGTTGTAGCTTATTTTAAATTTTCATTATTTAACTATAAATATTGAACATTTTATAAACTTATAAACTTAAAAATCATTTTTCAATTTTCAGTTTAGGTCACTGTTGTCAAAAATCGAACGCTTAAGTTTAAATGTATCCAGAGTCAACAACTCATGGTGGATCTTCCATCATTGTATGATACATTTTTAATATATTATTTATCTTTACGCAAGTAACTAAAAAAATATAAAGAATAAAACTGTAGCTGATACATAAAGCTACAGTTATTGCTTATTATTTAATTTTTATTCATTCATGAAATTACTGCGATAACTTGGTCCGTCAGTGCAAATAATGCAAATCCGTAATATCGTAGTCCATATCGTATTTACCATTTACCTAATTAAATAAATTAAAAAGATATTTTAGAACACTGCGGGGGTCGAGTTAGTTTTTATTTTTAAATAACCCACCCGATATGTCCGGGTGCAATAAGCAGAAAACGGTTTGAAATTTTCTTGCAAAGACTATGACGTAGGCGAGAACAGAAAAAAGTCTTGGGGAAAAAAAGTTCATAAAACTAATGATATATACAATTTTGAACGTTTAAAATACATTTTATATAATCACTCTCCACTCTGCATAATAATATGTTAGTTTTGTGTGAAAAATACGTCAATAAAATGATAAAATCTACTATTCACATATTTTCTATTTTTTTTTCTATTCCGTATAAATTGTTCTGACAAGTCATCTAACTTAGAGACATATATAACTATATACTATATATTATTTTTTAGTAATATTATTGACTACGATTTAATAATATTTTTTTTTTTTATAATTTTATAATCGTTAGCTATTATTTTTGTTTGATATCTGTTTTGTATTTAGTAGATATTATATATGCTGACTATCTACATAATTATTAGATATTAACTTTAGGAAACAGAATTTATTACCTACCCTGAGACTTTTTCCCCCGAGACTTTTTCATTGAGACATTGAGACATTTTTTCTACCATCTGACGTAGGTACTACTTGTCTAGATTTTAATAGTGGACGTCATAAAGCCATAAATAAATAGTCGGTAGACTGTGTCACGTGTCGTCGAAAAATATTTTTTCACAATCTTGTTTTTATAAATTGCTTTCTGTAGAGCTGTGAGCTGTGTAGCCAATTAATTATATTCTAATAATGAATTGTATTATTATAATATTTATTAGATTGTATTATAATTGTGGCGTGTGGACCACTGTGTAGGTATACCCACCTAAACAAATAGATAAAAGTAATTAGATTTTTTTTGTTAGATTTCATCATTGATTAAAGTATCAGTATTAACAGTACTGAGTATACCTACAGCAGGGATGGCGAACCTATGTTACGCGTGTCACGGGGTGACACGCCAATTTCAAATGTAATTCATAATTTTTACTTCACTTTCCAAAAAAATAATTGATAATTTGAAACTATCTTTAACTTATTATTGAAATATATCGTAAGATATTGTAATCTGTACTTTCCATTTCCTAAGCTCGTAAACGATTAGATTAGATTATCAATAAATTAGGTTTTAGCGTTTACGTACAAACGTAGGTACAACAGAACAGTCAACAGATAACAGTTTCGAATGCCTTACATGACGACTGAGGCCCGGTTTCTCAATCGTTTATTTATTCGCGAGATAACTATCTGTCGATAAAAGGTCTGCAGACTGCAAAGTTTCTGACACGCGAGGCAAATAAAATCAAACCAAACATTTGATTTGACACGCAGTTATCAAAAGATAACCCAGACCTACAGTAATTCTAATACATTTATTGAATATTGTTTGGGCAGCATGTCTGAAGTATTGATAACTGGTGGCTTCCTGGATGTCCAGCTGGACTAGGTTGGACAGCGAGGAGATAACGAGAACAAAGATGTGATGAGGAACAACAACGTGAACAGACGATATAATAATATAATATATTTACTGCATCGCCTTATTCACAGCGTATATTGTCTAAGGGGGAGAGAGTGCTTATGTCTACGATAGATCGTGACGAGACATAGGTAGGTATACAATATATTATTATAATGGATGGACGACAATAATCGGTATCTACGCGTGACCCCGGGACGAACGCGGGACGCCGTGGAGTGTCTGGAACGGTTGGAATGTGGACTATCTCTCGGCGCGCACGAGTCTGACGGCGGCAAAGGCGGGCCCTCGCGTAAGCATACGCACGGCCACCGGCGGGTAATAAAATTATACGACTGCGACGGGCGAGGCCGCGACAACCGGACGGCGGACATGACAATAAATAACAGCACCGCTATCAGAGATGCGTGCAGACGTCGCGACGGAGTATATAGACGCTTTGCTCTCGGAGAACGGCGCCGAGGCCACTGTACTAATGACGCGACGAAGTACAATAATATAATATGCATTTAGATATTATATTGACGGATATAATACATAGGTAGGTATTAATATAGGTAATATAATACCCACGTAAGTGCCGTACGTGCAGACGACGCCACGAAATGTAATATACCTACCTAATATACATTTAGATAGATCGACGGACATAATACCTATATATTAATGTAGGTAAGAAAGAATCGGGGAATACCGGTCACCTTGTTGTCCAATAATCCAGTGCAATTAAAATTATGTTAAAATACAAAAATGTTAAAAAAAGCTTATTCTTATCGAAACGATATTGTCAAAAGACTTTTTACATACAATTAGATTTTAGAGATAATTTTTCTAAAAAAAAAATGTCTTGAAATCTCAATTAAGGTAAAAATATTTACAATATATTCCTACTTTATAGATGTATACATATATAAAACAGAATATAGAGATTGCAACTAGATGCAACTAGATTCACTTTCCCGTCGAACAAACTACTGTTGAAAAAAAATCGAAGCCGTTTTGCTGACCCAAACGGTGTTGACAGACTAAAAAAAACACACATCATTGTAAGATCAATACATTTATCGCTCCACTTAGAATCTAAAATATAACTATTGGCGTACTATTTACTATTTAGACTAAATTATATTAAGTTTAGTCTTGTATAAATTTATCCTAGCTATAATTTGGACAGTGGTTGAATAATAGTGGCTCAAGTTGAACTAAAAATGCAAAACGTAATTTACAGAAATGCATGCATCTCATTCAATTAGTACTCTATCTCCATCAGGCTTTTGCCTTTTGGTACTCAATTGATACTTTAACAAATTGCATACATTTATATGATATTTAAAATGTACGATCAAACTAGTGCCCGGTGTAGTGAAATATTTCAAATTTAGAACCCTAAGTGTAAGTAATTTTTCTCGAAGGTCCAATACTATCCAATCAAGCCCTGGCCATAATATCTATAGTATAGGTTAACTTACAAAATACTTATCAAATTTTGATTTTAATACATCAACATTTTCAGAAAAATCATCTAATGAATAATTTACAGTTGTGATGGGCGGTTCTCATTTCAAAAACTGAACTTTACAATAATATTATACTTTGTAGATTTTGAATAATTGCATTATTGAAGAAATTAAAAAGTGTGTGAGAATACTTGTTGAATCACACTGTATATAATAATATAATATGTATACGTGCATAAAGATAAATATTTATCTTATATTAGTGCTCATCTTTCTGGCCAACAACTAACAGTTGAATACCTTTAGATAATATTATTACTTTTAAAATACACATTAATACAAATCACAAAACAATTTTTATAAGACTGTGTATATCAACTCGCATCAGTAAATATTATTTTTTTCTTAATTATAGTTAACGACTTAAATATTGTGTAGTGTTTTATCATTGGAATATGAATTTAAAGAAAATTACATTTTATCAGCTTTTAAGTAGATAAATTATTTAATTGGTGTTCCATGAGGTTAACTTTTTTTAAGTCATAAAATAATGTTTTTATTTTTTAAAAAAATGTTCCTATAGGTAAGAAGGTACATAATATAATAATTTTAGTAAAATAAGACATTTTTCAAAATATTTATTTATATTGATGTGTTTACTATTAAATATCAATAATAATATGTCATATCATATTTAACAAATTTATAGTTTTCCATAATTTGAATTTTGAATTGATATACATGGGTACAAAATACAAAATATTTTACAAATTATAGAAACATAAGAATAAAAAATAATTTTATATTTATGTGAAATTGTATGATTTAATGTATAAAATAATAAGATAAAATATATAAAATTTTTGATTTTGAATTAAATGATTGATGGTCTACATGTTACTTGAAGTCAGCTCACTTGGTCGAGCGTATAACTAATCTTGACTGTGTCACTCATGTTTATCAATATGTCTTTCAAATAATGATAGAAACGTAAAATGCATAATAGAATTATATAGAAATAATTTTTAGATACATTATTTTGTCGAAATATTATAATTAGTGAGGCTCGGATTACAATGCATTTGCATTTTTTTTTTTTTGGAATGCCTTACACGATGCTTGCCAACCTACAAATGTGTTTCAAGTTCTGCATGTTGTAACCACAACATTTTTAGCGGACGTTTTACTTTTGAGGGCATTTTTTTTACGTTTTAAAGCATTTTTTAAGTCATTTTTTAGTTATTTATCGTTACGTGTATGATTAAAAAATTAACTTCATTGGAATATAAACATAGTACTGCGTAATATAAATAATTTTTATTTTGAACTATATAATATAATCAGGTACCTACCTACCTAATCTGGTTTTAAATTATTATACAAGGTTGAAATTTATGTTTAAGCCACACCGACCAATATTATCCGATTTCATTTTTAGCGGAGTAACATTGTAGTACAAGCATTAGGTACAGCATGTATTACAAATGTAATTTGTCAAATTTAATTGTTTACTTTATTTATAAACGTACCTACACAATTTTACATATTAAATGAATTTTCGATATTTTGAGGGCATTTAAATCCGTGCCTTAATTATAAATAATATTACGAGAAAATACCACTTTATATATTTTATAAACAGAACTTAGCTCAAAGAATTATTTCCACAGCCGTTTTCAATACTCGGACAACTATATGTAATATGCAGACACGTCCCTTTATTTCAATCATCGATAACTTAAAATATAATATTATATACGAAACGAAACTGTCGGATGATATTTGACACAAAATAGTTTTCGTGTGTTAACAAACTTATAAATAGACGTAGGTTTATCAGTCAATACGACTTATAACATAATGCCGGAAAGGGATAGATGTAGGCTAAACACATATTTTTATAAGGAAATGTCGAAATCAGACGAAGAAATTATAAATAATTGCGTTAAAAAAATACGATATTTTATTATATTATGTTGGTTTTATGCGGATGTTTGTCGAAATAACGTTTTTGTCGCCTACGTATTTGTTGTTGCTGTAAAACGTAAATAATAAAACGCATTGTAGGTATATCATAGAATTAGTACCTACTATTATACAAATATATTATAATACTGGTTGAAACTTCAAAGCACAACTTGAAAAATCACGATAATAATATTGTAATTATTGTACCTAAAATTCAGTCGAATTCCAAGATGTTATTTTATTATATTTTCTAAAGGGCATTATTAAACAATACAACGCTCTCTTTCAACGGACAATATTAATATATTATGAAAATTCAGAATATGTATTGGTAATAGTATAGATAAAACTGAACGTCCCAACTTTTTTTTATCAGTTGACGCGATGTTATCGATTAGCATTTTAGAAATCAACTATAATATGACGATACAATAAAAGCCATTGAATTTTCGCAAATTCACAAATTGACAAAATACGTAAAAATCACGAAAATTAGCAAATTATTTTAAGTTAAAAAATCATTAGAAAGTTTCTTTTTAAATCTAAGATTTTAAAATGTAATACAAGATTCCTTATAAGATTATCTACCTTAATAATAAAAAAAAAAATATCTATAAAAAGTAAAATTAAATTTTTAAGAGCGTTTGAAGTTCATATTTTTACAAAATTGGATATTCACTCGATTTCTCATCTAGCGATTTTCTTTTTTTTTTTGTAATTCAAAAACGAATAACACTAGACACTTAACATTCATATCATATATTTATCTTATCAATTCTTATACTTGATAAAAATTTCAAAATATTTTGACTTGTTTTGCGCTGTTGACGAACAATTTTAAATTTAAATTTTTTTAGTTTTATTTTCTATAAATATCAATAAAATAATATTTGTTGGGCCAAAAGGCGTCAAAATGTTATGCAAGGCCTCTGATATATTTCTTAAATAGCAATTGAAAAATATAAAAAATACGTGGGCACAATTTTTTTTTATAAGCATTTTTACAAAATGTATCATATTTAAAATTTAATAATTATTTTGTAGTTGAAAATGTATAAAATGTTCAACTTTTATATCTAAGAATTGAAAATTTAAAACAAGGTTCCACGTAAATTGGTTATATATAAATTACTTTATTCACAATAATAATATTATTATTATTATCATCAAATATACTTAGTAATATACGAATATCATAGGCTGACTGACCGTCTTCGCACAGAATCGTTTTTCTTAAACGGTGATATTATATCATTGAATTCAAATTTAACACCATCCACAACAGTGACCTATTTGATTGTACTTTAAGGACTCATTTATATGTATCTATCTTAAATCTTACCAACTTTATCTGTAATGGAATTCGCCGACTAATTTAAATATTTAATTCCTAAGATAAAAAGATGTATGCAATTTTATTACATTTTTCAAATGTAATAAATGTACAATAATAAGTTGATTTATTTTGCTATTAGT
>NC_042493.1:104615293-104628648 GCF_005508785.2 Acyrthosiphon pisum
ATTAGTATTTACTATTTTTTAATCAAATATTTAAGATATTAAAATAATATTATAATGATATATATTTTTTTAATATTTTAATCAAGTGCAGCTAGACATTTTTTAATTACATAAGTTGCAATTACCAAAGAAAAATGACAAGTGGGTATGAAACTTTTGTTGGATACATGAACTCTCAAAATGCCTGTATACTGCTGCCACTGTCTACAGTACATAAGTATAAATCCATTAAAATGTCAAGGGGGGGGGGGGGCTAAAGTTGTTTACATCAATGTGCCAAAGGTTCCCACATAACCAAAATAACTTTATATATTTTTTTTTGGGGGGGAAATGGTATAGTATATTTGGTGGCTACGCTTCCCCCTATTTACGCTAATGCTACAGTAAAAACAAAAAAGGGCCTCTAAAATATTTTTGAACCGGGGCCTCAAAATTGTAATTGCGGCACTGTATGTATATCTTTTTTTTTTTGGCAATAATGACTGTCATAATATTATCGATATCATGTGGCTGTGCATGTGAAAATACGACGAAAAACAAATATAATATGTGCTATAAATAATAATATGCACTATAAATTTACAAATATGCATTAAATATGTATTTAATAGGTAAAAACGTTGAAATATGCAAAATATGCAAAATACAGTTCCTGTTATTTTAAAAAGAATGATCTAAATCGGAGACAATTCTCATCAGATATCAAAAAGCTTATTCCAATACGTATATGCATTTGCATATAAATCCGGTCCCCAGTAATAATACAAGGGTACCGCACGAAGCGCTACAGAACACGTGATAGGTATTCCATGATAGATATGAATATTCTAGGAAAACCTAATCGCTTAGCAGTACAAAAATTATGGTTTTGTACAAAATAATATAATCCAGAAATAGTATGATTATTTGAATGACGTCCGAAATGACCTCAGGTGTATACGGCAAGTATACCATTTTTATACTAAAAATGCAATAGTAGGGATTTAATAGATTTTTCTAAATCAAATACTTTTACAAACTCATATTTATCGTTGCATTCATTTAAGTGTTTTCAAATTTTCCATTTCTATCTTCCATAATTATAATATAAATATATATATTTTTAATCGCATATTTAAATTATATTTATTTCTAAATAACATAAAAATAATATATATTTAACAACAAGTTGTTTTGTTAAACAAGTCGTTGTTTGTTAAACAAGTCGTTATTTTTGTTAAACAAGTCGTTGTTTTTGTTAACAAGTTGTTGTTTTTTTGTTAACAAGTTGTTGTTCTCGTAGGTATGTATGTTTTAATATTTCGATGTTAAAAATAATAGTTATGTTGAACGACTTGAGAACGAATAGAAAGACTAGAAAGAAATAAAAAAACATAAATAATAATTTATATGTCAGACGCTTTGATGTGTGTTTTAATAATTCGGTGTAAAAAAAAATATATTTCTATTATAATAAATAATAGAAATGGTAAATGAAAATTTGGAAAAACTTTTAAAATTGGTTGAACAAGAACATAAAATATTACAGATCCTTAATGAATACAAACAACGGCAATGTGATAGCGACAATGACACTGATAGCGACAGTGATAGCGAGGAGGAAGGTATAAGAAAACTCCAAAGAGTCATCTTTAATGAAAACAATACAAATGATGATGATAATCGAAGTATTAAAATTACTATGAAAAACGGAAAAACTACATACATTTTTCTGATGAATAAAAATATTAGGTCAGAATTAGATAGAATATTATCGACGTTTTTAAAATAATAATAATAATAATAATAATAATAATAATATGTAGTGGTCATTTGTGTTTAGAATTTATTTAAATATCATATTTTTTTAATAGAAATATTAACATCTAAATACAAACATCTCAATACACTAATTAGAAAAATATTTTTAATATTTCAATGTTAAAAAAATATATTTACTAATATAAATAATAGAAATGGAAAATTGTAAAAAACTTTTAAAAATGATCGAAGATCATAAACAAATATTAAAAGACTTATCAAAAATTGGATCATCTGTGGTAAGTATAGAAACTAATGTATCATTTTTAGACAAAATTGATGATGATGATAATTGGGTACTATAGAGAATTTAAGAAAATAATTAGTTATTTTAGGAAAATTCATAAAGAATTATTGAATCATATAATGAGACATATTGGAATAATCACTATTGTAATGTACATAAAAACTGATAATGATTATTTTTTTAACATCCTGTTGTGGAATGTTATCTAATGACTACTATACAGTGTGAATATAATTATACTAGCTTAATACTATGCCCGAATGTCGTGACGCAGTGGGGAGATGTTAGGCTTTGTATGCATACATAGTTGTAGGTTCGATACTGTCTTGGGGGAATTTTATTTGTGGTATTTACAGCTCTACACACGACAAGCTGCTTGTTCGACTATATTTTAGTATAGTCGTAGGTATTTAAGAAGCTATGTGTGTAGTGGTAATTACAACGTCACACACATTCCACGTGGCTTGTTCGATTATATTATGTTGAGCATTTCCCCAGCCCCCCCCCCCCCCACCAAAGGTATTTTTCGTTTTTCAGGAAAACGAATTCTTTACAAACGAAAAAAATATCTTTACAAACCTTTACAAACGAAGTACAATCGAATGGTATAAACAGAATTTCGAAATTCTAAAATTCGGGGCATTTCCCCAGCCCCCCATCAATGTTATGGTTATTTAGGAAAATGAATTCTTTACAAACGAAAAAAATATCTTTACAAACCTTTACACTTACAAACATATGGAATAAACGAAAATTCCAAATTCCAATTTGGGGGGCTGGGGAAATAGACCTGGATTTAAGACACTAGTGTGACCTGTGATATCATAGCTAAGGTTCTCCTCACTGGTCCCTGGAGTCTACAAATAACGTCTTCCCATTATGTTGTGATTAGGGGAGACAGGCTGATGAGCAAAAAAAAAAAAAAAGGTCATCAGCTAGACGCTAGTATACACCAGTATGTAGTATATATAATCTATAGCTTAGTTGAAGTGAAATGATAAGTAATGAAATGCAAACAAAAAAAATATTAATATAATCACATATTTTATTATTGAAAATTACAAATTATATAATAAATATAATAATCCCGAACAAGAAAAGTTATTTCTCCGACCCGGAGAATAATTCACTGAACCCGGAGCCCGTAGATTTATACATAAACCCGGATTCTCCGGGTAAAACCCGGAGAGGTGGCAACCCTAGTTGTGATACGATGAAGGCTATATATCTTAGTAGCCCCTGTGGTACAGATGCCAACAAAAAAATAAAAAAATAAAAAACCGATGTCTGTACAACGGGGACTACTTTTGCAGATTTTTTCCATTTTTAAATTTACAAGGTACCCGCGGCGCAGGGGTACCTTGTAAATTTGACCTCATTAAATATTACAAGTCCTACATTTCATTTAATATTTTATATTATCAAGTTGGAACAGCACAGATATGTTTTATATACTTATCTACACTACATATTAAAAGTTTACCCTCCACTTCATATTTTTCATTTAAGTATAACTCTGTTGCTATTTATGTTAGAATGTCCATTTTTTGATAAAGATTTTTGATTTTAATTCTTTATAAGTCCCCCTTATAGTATCATAGTGTAAAATCGTTTTCAAAGATTTTTGGATTTTAACGACGCGTCCCCGATTCGGGCGCGCGTTAAATATTGATCATATTTTTTAATAGAACAATCGGAAAGTAAAAACATATATAGATCAAGAAAATAATCCTCGGTTCAAAGGTAAAGATATAGCTACTATATTAGGTTATAAAGATACAGAAAACGTGATTAAAAAACATGTAGATAAAGATGAAAAATTAAATTTTGAATATTTAAATACCAGACCCATGAAATATCAAGCAATTAAAACACATATTTATGAAGAATTTAAAACTTCTTTTTTAAATTTACAAGGTACCTTGTAAAAAACAAAATAATTTTAAAAAAATTTATATAAATGAACCAGGTTTATTATTTATAATATTTTTAATTTTTAATACATTTTGCAATTAAATATATATTTTTTATTTTTATTTTTATTAGAACAATTCTGTTAAAAATTAAATTAATAATATAGTAAGTTATATTCTAAGCATTTTGTGATTGGAATCTGTACCTCCCATGCCAAGACAACATATTTTAATATTTCCTAAATCTTGAACAACGCAAATATCATGGAGATATTTGAAAAAATAAGTACTGGTTGTATTTATTAAATCATTAGCTATTTTACAAATTTCAAGCCATTTTGGCGATTCTAGTATTTTAGAAGCATTATTAGGGCTTTCCATTTCCAGAAATATTGTGTCCATGATCGACAATTAAAATATTTCCTTTAATTGGAATTTTATTTAGATAATATTTCATGATTTTAATATTTTTATTATTATTATTATTAGTATTATAGTATTCATATATTTACAAAACTTAACAAAGATTTCATTATTTAATATTGATTTTTCTATTTCGTTTTCCATTTCATTTTCTTGTAATTTATTAAAATCTTTGATAGCTGTTTCCATTATTTTATTATTTATTATATTTTTAATTTTTAAATTAATTTTTTAAATTTCTTTTTAATACATTTTGCAATTTAATATGCTTTTTCGATTTTTATTTTTGATAGAACAATTCTATTAAAAAAATGTTTTAATTATTAATGCGTTTCGATTTTAATTATTAATAATATCATAAGTAGTTTGTGAAAAGTATTTTTTGGGGAAATATTGCATTTCAATTTTTAATTATTAATATCATAAGTTTTGTAAAAAATATTTTAATTATTATTGCATTTCACTTTTGAAAAATATTTTAATAATTATTGCGTTTCACGAATATGTAAAATAATTAAAGGAATATTGCATTTCAATTTCTATGAAAAATATTTTAGGAAATATTGCATTTAAATGAATGTGAGCTGAAGTGCCCCCTATACTACTATTGTTGTAACAAAAACATAACATGAACATGGAAATTTGTGTTGTTATAATTTAAATAGGCTATTTAGTATTTACCACTGAAACAAAGTATAAAATTAATAGACAAGTCTGATTATAATTACGTCATAAAGGTAATTGTTATTTTGTTGTTAATTTTATTCACTATGAAAAAACCCTTTATATTTGGGCCTCTTCGATTTAACAAATACCGTGTCACTATATATGTTGAAACAGATGAAATATAATTTTTAAATACAAAATATATTGAAGGAATATTTTTCTATTCAGTTTAAAAAAAAATCCAGAAAAATGTTAAAAGTAAAATAACGCTAAAAGCATAACAAAATATGTTAACATTTTTTAGATTTAATATTACATTATGATATTAAAAACATTTTTTTTAGAAAAAATATAGTGGACACAAGTAAAAATGAGACCCAAATGGTTACAATCTATAATTTTATACAGCAATTTTTCTTCATAGCCTAGAAAATATAGAATTTTTTTCACCTGATGTTACAAAAAAAAATTAATTTATATGTATTATTTTCCTGTTTTTTGTTAAATAACACATTTTTTCTAAATATATTCTATTCTTAAGATATAATTCTATAGTAATTTAATTACTCGGGAGAAATTGAAATTAGTGAAAACCGGACACAATATACATATTTTTTTTTTATTGAAATCGCAAAAAATATTTAATTATTGGAAACAATAATTTTGATTGAAAATAATTAATGACGTCCACTTCCCCAACTTGGAAGGTTAGTCTTATCTGTCCCATCAGTATTAGCAGACGTCGCAATAACCGCAAAAGATGGAAAATCTCTGGTGCTATTTGTATCTGGATGAGCTTTTTCCCATGGTGCTCCATTACCCATAAAAAATCCAGCACCTCCTTGCAAGTTATGATTACCATTGGGGACAGATTGGCTCTCAGTTTTTGGTTTCAAGTTTGCTCTTGCTTCATTTTCTACCAAGTCTGCCATCTATATAATAAATAAAAAAAACAATAAAACATAAATATATTATCATATTATTCAGTAGTCAAGTCCATAAACTATATAAAAATATGCTTTGAATAAAATATAAAATAAAAGCAATTACATAGTCTTGTTGAATCATTTCTAAATAATCCATACAATCTAAGACATCATCCTGGGTGGCATCCTCACGGGCATATATAACTACCAAATCTGGATTACAACTGTCAGATTTCGAAAATCTTATATCTACATGATATTTATCCATAATTTGTGAAATATTACGTCCTCGAGAACCGATCAATCTTGAATGAATTCTACTGTCGATATAAATCATTTCCTTGCAAACATTTTTCTAAATATAAAAATATTAAATTAGTTCACAACAACAAATTTATTTCAACCAGTTTTAAATGCATAAAAAAAATATAAATTACCAGTTTATTAACCATTTCTTGAATTTCATCCCTTGCTGCTTCAGCACTTTGTTGGTAACCAACAACTGTCACTATGTTTTCATTGATTCCTTCACCTCTTCTGGGCAGATTAACTTGAACACCATATTTGTTATGTAAGTTACGAACAGTGTCTCCTTTTTTACCAATTATCATAGGATGGAATTCTGGTTCAATAGTCATCTAAAATTATAACATTTAACGTCAAATTGATTTCTAGCAATTATCACTGAACTTAGATATATAATTCGTTACAAGCACTTTACAGATAAGTGACAAAAATCAGACATCAAAATTTAAAATAGACTAAGAATGATCACCCTAAAATAAGAAAAAGTAAAAACCAATGTTTGGAAAAAACAAATGTTACAAAAATCAAAATTTGACTGTACTTATTGTGTCGAGTAAAGAAAAGGTACAAATATTGTTCTCGTAAATCTTGATTAATTAATACTAAGGTAATTAACTATACATAGTATATTATACTATTAAACTAAATTACTTAAATTAAATATTATGTGCATATGTAATGGACCGTCCTTTGTAAATATAAATGTATAAATAAAACTTAAAGTCAATATATAAATAAAAATTAATTACAAAATTGCAATTAACCACCAGTGATGGTTAATCAGTTCTACTATAACTGTAAAAGAATAGATTTAGTGGTGAATAACCACTGTCATCCACATACTATATTACATGTTACCCGTAAACCATACTGTCTATTACTCAAGTCTCCAACCACTGAATGGCAGATGTAAAAATGTGATTATTAATTATGATATTGGTTAACCACAGGTTGGATAACCGCTATAAAAAACAAACTGTTCTTCATCAATTAATAAACTTAAAACACCCTATCATAACTATTATCAGTCATTTATTTGGATTTTTTTTTAATGTAGAACCATTATAATTTAAATAATGAAATACCTGAATTTCATATGAGCGCAACTGTCTATCTTTTTTATCAGCATCATATAACCTCATTTCTTCTTTAATGGCTGCAACTACTTCATCAATATCCTTTTGCATCCCAGTAATCTAAATAACAAAAGGTACATAATAGTTGTATTGCTTTAGCGCTTAATAGGTCGTGTGCCGCGAATAATAATAAATTCTTACGCATATACTATCATTGAAAAGAGGAAACCGATGGTATTAAATTGCATTAAGGCAATATTTTGAAAGTCAAAACAATAAAATTTTAGAAAAAGCTCTTTGTAATGCAAAACTAGAACTCATCCTGATTCAGAATATACTAAGTTAGTATCCCTTGTCAAGAAATAACGTAGACAAACAGACAAGATACTAAGTTAAAAAAAAATCTTTAAAAATAACTCATAGTTGATTTTTTGTGATCACACATAGTCTTTCGTGAGTTGTATCTAATTTTAATTTATCACCTAATTAGAAGGTACTTAGTTTAAATTACATAAATATTTGAATTCTTGAAACAATGAACAAATTTCTAAAAGCCAGGCATTTAGACCGTGAAACGTGTGCTCTAGGGTTAATTTTGATGATTAGTGATTACCATAAGAAGTATACATTTATATTATATTTATCAATGAAATTATTATAAATTATTTACATTATTTAATAACAGGTATAGTAATTACCTTTATAATATCAGAATTTTGTTCTTGGTTTGGAACTTTAATCTGGACATTATAATCATCACTAAACTTCCGGATTGTGACACCCTTAGAACCAATCAATGATCTATGATATTCTGATGGTACATTTAACTAATAAACATATTTAAAAATGAAAAATTAAATAGAACTTTATGGTAATGATTATAGTTTATACATTCTTCAATAGTTATAACTTACGTCAATAGTTTTTGGTATATTATCAATTAATATTTGTTTAGCACGTTCACAATTTTCAGATTTTCCAGAGATTGTAACTATGTCATTGACACTAGGCGCACATTTTTCATCAGTATCTTCTACAACATTAACATCCTCTTGCTTGTGATTAAACTGGTCTTCTATTTATCAAGATATTCATTAAACAAAATATAAGTTTAACTGGTATAAAAGGTATTGACATTAACAAATAGATTTATCAATATATATTTAATATTATTACCTGTAGGTTTTTCAGGAAACTTAATCCAAACATCTAAATCTCGTCTTAATCCTTCCAATAAATCTCGATTTCTCATTAAAACTCTATGCATCCTTTGAGGTATACTAACTTCAACGGTGATACGTTGTTCCTAAAAATAAAAAAAAAATTTCTTAACCAATGAACAAAAACAAACAATACCCAAACAATTCAATTACCAAGTCAATGACAATATTATTGATTTTATTTTTGACTTTTTCAACAAAATCTTTGTGGCCTTTAATTAAAACTTCACTAGAATTTGAATTAACTTGTGGGAATGATACATTAACTCCATTATATTCTGCACTAATTTGATTAATAACTTCAGCACGGCGAGCAACAAAATGTCGGTGATGTTTGGGAGGAACACTCATAGTAACTTCAATAATATTTTCCTACAATTGCAAAGTAAATAAAACTTTATAATTAATACAAGTGTTATGATCATTTTAGTAATGCTCACCAAATCTTTAACAATTTCTTTAATTTTACGCTTTGCGTCTTCGGCATTAGTTTTGTCACCCTTGATTATAACAACATCATTACTAGAAGCTAATTTAGGGAATGTTATAGATACTCCATTACAATCATCAATGATTCTATTAATAATTTCACCACGCCTTGCAACAAAGTAACGATGATACTTAGAATCAACATTAACTTCAACTTTAATTGTATTTTCCTAAATATAATACATGGTTACAATTCATTTTAGAATAGTAATACAGTAGAATCCCCTTAAAGGGGACGCCACTTAAAGGGGACACCTGCTTAATGGGGACATTAATAACAGTCCCGAATGAATGTATTATATGTAAAATTCTTCGGTTAATAGGGACAGTCGGTATAATGGGGACGAAAAGGTCACCGCCCGATGAGTCCCAATTAAGCAGATTCGACTGTATATAAAATTGTTATTAGTAAATAATTAAGGCTGTTGAAGGCGGGTCGTTCTTTCGTACATAATTTAGATCAATAAGTGGAAGGAAAAAAAATGTACTTCCAGAATTTAATATGAATTCCTTATTTTCTTTTGTAGTAGATTCATTTTGGATTTTTTTTTTTAGTAATAGTAAAGTAAAATTAAATTTAAATAAAAAAGAAAATTAGTTTCGTACTATACTAATTATTGATTAAACAATATAAAAAAAATCGCAAAACCATTTCTTACAAGACCTAGAAAAGAGAAATATAAATTCAAATATCTTTTCAAAATTAAAATCGGGATTTTGGTAATGGTGCAGTTTTCTTCCGCTTTTTGGGACTTTCATATTGAAACATTTTTTATCGAAAAATATAGTGACACTAGACTGCACGTATGTATGTTACAGATTACCAAGAATCTTAGCTGTAGATTATCTTTAATTACTTAAAGCATTCGAGGAACTCACAAACTCACATACACTAATGATCAGTCACTACACATGATTACGATTGAAATGGAATATTGCCTAAATCCGACGCCTTAAAAATAGTTTGCTTTCAACAGCCTTAACAAGAAAAATAATTTTAATTATCCAGTAATTAGGTAATTAATGTAAATAATATACATACCAAAACTTTAGAATGGTCTAAAAGTGTCTGCTTTGCAATAGCAACATTTGCTTTGCTACCTTTATGTACAACTTTATCTCCTCCTCCAGGTTTTGGGAATGATATCTTTACACCACCACATTCTTCTTCCAACTTATGTGAAAATTCTCCAAATTTAGCCACAATACTTTTATGATACTTTTCATTTATTTCTACACAGTTTCCAATAACATTACTAATATCAGTTATCATAGCCTCAAATTCTAATTTTGCCTTGTGTACATTTTCTTTTTTACCAACTATAGTTATATTTTCATTAACTGAATCAGTATCTATTGGGAATATTATTCTTGTATTTGTTAAATCTCGAATCTGTAACCAAATACACAGTAATGAAAATAAACAAAATAAGTGAATATGATTAACAACATACTCTTTTAATGTTAGCACGTTTTTCTCTATTCAAATATTTATGAAATTCTGGCTTCACTTTTAGATCAATAACTGATGTATGGAATTCGTCTACCATTGTCTGAATTTGTGCGATAGTATTGTCTACATCATCTTCTTGTCCCTTGATGACTATAGTCTATACATTTGATTCAAATAAATATTAATTAAATTTATTCATTTTTTTAATATTGCATTTAAGTGCCATAATTTATTAAATATAATGATGTATGCAATATTAAAAAGTTTGAGCAGTAAAAACAAAGTGATATCAAAATAATATAAAAACTTTAAATTATTAAGCGTTTATCACATAAACAGAAATATAAATTTATAAAATAAATACTTTTACTACCAATTTTTCACTGATGATGAAATGTTTTATGATAAACATAAGTTAATAGGCTAATGAAATAATAATAGTGAGGACAACATATTATTATTACTATTATAGCACCATTAAAGCTCAAATGGTTAAGCTTGAAGTATAAATTATATTTTAGGAAGTTACAAATATGTTAACATAACCAGGTTTATCAATAGACAATATATAATTCATACAACAAGCACTTAATTGAACTTATTTATCATAGAAAATATTTACTTGAATGTAAAGTAAATTTGAGAATTTTGGTTAGATTTAATGAAACTATATTAACAACTACTCAAACTATACTCTATTCAAAATAAGAATGGTAGTCAGCGGCTAACTTATGTGCAGGGGCGTGGCATTGTTCTAAAGCACTGGTCAAGTCGGTGAGGAAAGCATCTAATTACCAATCTTATTTTGAATAGAGTATACAAGTAATATGTATTTTATTGATCTTATTAAATTTAAATAGTGCATAAAGTAAAATATATAACACTTACATTATCACCTTTAGCAGCTGGTAACTTTAATGATACAATACCACCACAATCTTCTTTGATGGATTGAATAAACTTATTCCCAAGATTTACAATAACATTGCGTACTTTAACATTTCCTAAGACTATTTCTTTAGTGACAATATCTCCCTAAAAAATTGAATTTATTATATTAATCTTAATTTGAAATACAATTATTTTAAAAAATGTACCAACCATTTCATTGGTTATTTTCTTTATCATATCGCAAGCAATTAAGACATTTTCTTTATTACCCAAGACTTTGATGGTATCACTATTTTCACCTTCACGAGGCAAATCAATTCTAGTATCAGTTTCTTCTCTAATCTAAAAAAAAAGAAGATTTTAATACATTTAACATTAAGTAAAAATAATTGAATAAAACCTTTTTAATATTAGCTCCTCCTTTTCCTATAACAAGCTTGTGAAATTGTTTAAGAACGGAAATTTCTAATACATAGTTGGCTTTATCTAATTCTTTTGCCAATTTAGTTAAAGACTTAAATGCTTTATTAACATTATCATTTAAACCACGTATTTTGATTAAATTGCTTCTAGCTTTAACTGAAATAAAATTATCAAAATAAAAATTATTTTATTAAACATGTATCATGTAAAAGTAACCATTTTTTTACCTGAACTAGGAAATGTAATTTGAACGTTAAAAGCTTCCTGAAGTTCTCTAACTTTTTCGCCGTTGACTCCAATTATTGCACGGTGGTGACGTTGGTCTATTGATATTTCTTTTTCAACTTCATTCTCCAACGTATAAATCATTTTTTCCAATTCCTATTAAAATATATTTATTTACAAATTATAGCCATAACAAACAAATTGAATAAAACAGCAAAAAAAAGTAATTAATAATATGCTTCAATATATCTTACACTTTTAGCTAATTCTACCCCATCTTTTCGTCCTTCGATCCGAATAATGTTAAAGTTATTATTAGACTCAGAAATATTGATTATAACACCAGTATCATTCTTAACGCGATTAACTAAATAAAAAAATATTTAATTATCAACAATTTATTTATATTCAGACATATATATTCATATATCTATGAAATACAATAGACACCGCTTATAAGACTCACGGATATAATGTTCAGTCGCTTATTAGACTCAAAATCGTCTGGAACGGTCCAGACGTATCCAAATACATTAAAAAAAAATCGGTTATAAGACTCAAATTTCGTAAAATAAATACCTAGTAGAAAATAAACTTTTTTGGTTATAATATAGAAATAAATTGGTATTGAAAAATTAAATAATATTCGTGTTGATTATTTCTAGTTTCTGTTGGTACCTTATAACTAGGGACCAGATTTATATGCAAATGCATATACGTATTGGAATAAGCTTTTTGGTATCTGATGAGAATTGTCTCCGATTTAGATCATTCTTTTTAAAATAACAGGAACTGTATTTTGCATATTTTGCATATTTCAACGTTTTTACCTATTAAATACATATTTAATGCATATTTGTAGATTTATAGTGCATATTATTATTTATAGCACATATTATATTTGTTTTTCGTCGTATTTTCACGTGCACAGCCACATTATATTGATAATATTACGACCAGTCATTATCGCCAAAAAAAAAAAAGATATACATATATATGTATGTTAGCGGTAATGCATGTAATACGTTATTTTATTTAATAACTAGTTATTCTATAAAATTCCTAAATATGCTCGTTAATATATAAATTACACGGTTTTACTAGTTACCTAATATATAGAATACCGAATGGGTTTTCGCTAATGTACGAAATTTATATCGTTAAGTAGATATGACCAGGACAGGATTAAATAACATACAAGATTTATTTCCGTTGTCGTTTTATTAAAACAAATAATAAGATAAGATAATATTGAACCATACAATTCGGCATAGACAAGACTTATTAGTGCGATAGT
>NC_042493.1:104628698-104637859 GCF_005508785.2 Acyrthosiphon pisum
CATATAATAATGTAGAGCGTGTTTGACAAAATACTAACATTTGATTTTTTTGTAAATTTGTAGTAAAAAGAATGGAAATAAAATAATAGTTTTAAATACATTAACTAAACCCTTATTGTCAGTTGATAAAATATCTAGTTAGTATGTAGAATAACTAGTTGAAGTATGTATTTATGAATTCATTCAATACATTAACTGAAAGTACCCATAATTCTATAAAGTAACTTGTTATTTTATAGAATTACGGAATTTCATACATTAACGCTAACATACATATATATATATATATTATTATAATATTAATATAAATAAATTCGTTGTTCCTATTTATTTATATATATAATATGTATAAATTATTATAATATTAGTATAAATAAATTCGTAATAGAGTTCAAGTGTTCGACGGAAGCCGATCAGACCTAAAATTTTATAGATTGAAGATAAATAACGTTAAATGGTGAAACACTTAGTGAAGATGACAAAAATATACTTTTTTATACTATTAAAACCCTTATATACCTCTTTTATTACTTAATTAATTAATACTTATTTTTACATAATTTTTAATAAGATGTTTTCGATTCAATTTTATGTGCAATTTAAAAATAAATGCATATTTTGTAGCATATTAGAGTATTTTTAGAAGCATATTTCGAGGTTTTTTGTGCATATAAATTCGGTCTCTACTTATAACGTATAATAATTTTTATCGCAGATAAAAGTTCACATTTATCGCAACGATTATCGTTATTCGAGCTGTCCATCACCGTGGTACTAATTTCAATGAACAATATGAATATGAACAGTATATTTTTGGAATATTGGAACAAAATAAAAAACAAACCAAAATTACAAATTTTTTTCAAAAATAATTTTTCAAAATAAATAATATATAATAATATTTTTTTATTAATGTATAATTTTTATAATATTTTTATATGTAATTATAATTTTAGCTTTTTTCTTATCAGGATTATTGAATTTATTCAATAATAGGTAGGTACTATTACTATGTAATATTATATAATATGTGTTAAAGTATTAAAATTGAAGCAAAATATGTAGTAAAATAAAATTTATAAATACGTAATTAATTTTTTTTTTCCCACTTTGCCAATAAGATTCATTCGGTTAAGAGACTCACTTTGTGCTGGTCCCAAAGTGAGTCTTATAAGCGGCGTCTACTGTATTATGAAATGCAGTGTTTTTAAAAAAAACTTTTCGTCATAACTTAAAATATCAACTTACTATTGCTTCCATTTTTTCCAATTATATGCTTGTAAAACTTTGGATCAAACACAAGTTCTGTAGAAGCATAGCACTCAATAGCTTTTCTTAATGAATCGATTATCTTAGGAATCATATTTGTGGGTCCTTCCACAATTATCTTATTATCATCAGAAAATTCAACATATACCTTTTAAATGTAATTATATGAAATAAATAATTTAAATATAATAATTTTAATTAATAAATAATTCTAAGTTATTATTATTATGGAAATACATTGAACATAATAACAAAATATTTGAATAAGCACCTTTTTATTATCTTCCATTAACTCTCGTAAATTTGAACCGTTTTTTCCGATCAAAAATCTGTGCATCCATCCAGGACACTCAATTGTTTCAGCAGTCATACTGTTAGCTTTTTCACACAACTTTGTTAACCCTAAAATAAAAATATATTTATAATATTTTAAATACACTAAATATATATATATTTTTTTTTTATACGTTATATACAATCTATTCCTTTAGGAACAATAAGAATATGAGATAGAAGAAAAAAATATATATATACATGAACAACTTGACGGGAGGAGTCACCCTGTGGTAACACTACCCTTAACCTCCAAACATATTAAAAAAGAAAATTTACCAGTGCCTAAATCCTTATTTAACCCTCTTAATGTAACGGTTTCACTGTCTGAATCTTGTTGAGGCATGTTCACACTAACATTAGTTTCCAATAATATATCTTGAATACCATTTCCTTTTTGAGCCATTAAATATTTATGTTTCTCTTTTGGTATCTCAACAAACACAGTTGCTGATTCATTTTCCTACGGTAAATAAATTAATAATAATTTTGTTATTACCTATTTAAAATTGATTATATTTTCGTTTTTACAAATATTAAGTTATTAAATAAAAGTTAACAATAATTTAAGTCATATGAAAGCCGATATTAAAGATTTTCTTAATTGTTCTTGAAGTAATAAGGATTTTATCACTCATTTAGTCTTGACTAATATTATCAAGGCTTAAATATACAAGGTTATTACACATAGCCTATATTGTTATCAAACAAAAATAAAATGGCAGCGTAAGGATACAGTCCATATCTTAGTATATAATATCATGGTATATCCAGTATAGATCGTTCCCTTGCTCTGCCATTTTAATTCCTTAACGTGATAAAATGATGTAGTGGGGGTACTATTGCAATAACCTCGTATATTTAAGCGATGAATATTATCATGAAAATGTATAAGATTGTAACTAAATTCTTATTACTTACCATTTTTGTATAAACATTTTTTATCTTTTCAATAGCCGATTGAACTCCTTCTTTATCTCCAGTAATTGTAATTTCATCTCTGTTGGCAGATGGAGGAGGAACATGGATTTTAACACCAGTTTCTTTCATTAAACTATTGAGTTTTTCATTATGACCACCAGTTATAAAGGGATGGAATTTTTTTGGAATTTCAATCCTTTTAAATGCTTTTTTAGACTGTTAAAAATTTTATTTCATTAGTAAAATAAAAAATACCTAATAAATTAGTATGTTATCAATGCAAAAAGAATAACTTACCAACTCATCTGAAATCATGCGAATTTCCTGAACAGCTTTCTCGACCGCATCTTTAGTTCCACTAACATTGATAATATCTGAAGTATTTTGAATGCTTGGTATTTGAATACGGGCACCAGTGCGTTGTTCAATTTCCTTACGACGAATTCCTTGTTTTCCCATAACTTGACAATGATGTTCCTTTGGAATAGAAACTGCACTAGTAGCCTAAAATATTATGGTATTTAACAACTATATTGATAAATATTTTGGAACTTATTTTTTAGAATTTCATCAATAATAATAATATATAAGGTAAAAATAATTTAATATAAATTTATGTTACATTTTACTTATGTTTGCAAAAACTAATTATTATTGAGAAGCAGAATAATATTTATAAAAATAAACTTTACTTGAGTTTGAAAGCTTGCAATAATTCTGCGTTTAGCTTCAATGACATGATCCTCTTTACCCCTTACAAGAAAAGTCAAGTTCATATTCTTTGATGTAGAAATTTCAATCTCAGCTCCAGTTTCTCTTGAAATTTGGCTACATATACGTTTAGATTCACCTTCCCTACATTTTTCACTATTATCTGATTTACGATCTTGAACAGAAATAGTGAATACCTAAAATAATTTATGGAATAAAGAAGTTTTAACATTAAGTCACCTTTCAAAAGTGTTTATAAATTATTTACAATTTTAAAAATATCATTCTACTGTTAATAATAAAAGAAATATAAAATTTTACATTATTGACAGTTGATTTTTGAACTTTGTTCCATCCCTTAGGTGGAACATTTGAAGATGCACATTGACCTTTGATTCCAATATTCTTGTGTACCAATGTTTTTGAGTCAGGTAAAGCTGGAAACACAAGATCATAGCTGTTACCATTGTTGCCTCCATCTTCTTGACCAGTTTTGTTAGACACCATTAGTTCGCTCTTCAACTTAGGGATATCTATATCTTGCTGTTGCAACTCCAACATGATGGCCGTAGCTTCCTTACCAAACGTTTAGTACAAATAAAACGAGTACCAAAGGTCTCTCCTTATTGAAATACTAAAGTTAAATAAAAATTAATGTTAAATATTATTATGTACCTATTTTTAGGTATAAAGTAACAGCATATCATGTATTACCTATATTAAGTATTAGCAACTAAAATAATTAATTGATTCATTATTAATAGTAGATATTATCAGTGGGGTGGCCATGGGGGGTTGAGGTGTTTAACCCCCTCCACATTGTCTTTTCACCCCTAATAAATGTATTATATATATAAACAAAAACTGTAATAAACTTGGTTTAATTTATACTTAACCCCCCTCCCTTCCTAATAATCATTGCTACGCCACTGGATATGATAAGTTGTTTAACATTTCAATTAATAAAACAATAAATTCTATTTTCTAATAAAAAACAAGATAATAGTTGGACAAAATTTTAGTTGAAATGTTTAAGAAAATGACCAACTATTGGCTTAGAATATAGCCGATATGCCAAAATGTTGAAGCAAATTAATTTATATTTAATGCATACGTCATTAGAAAGGTACATATTTGAGAAAATATATTTCTAATACATAAAATAATATAGTATTTAATGGGTAAGGAAAAATAGTGTAGTTAATAGTTATTAATACTAAGTGACATAACTACATTAGTCCAAAAACCCACGATTAGGTTGTTATAATTTAAATATTCGGGGCAATCGTGAAACCATGGGTGGGGTAATGGGGCATTAACTATAGCTGGGCCCTTTGACGCGCTGGGGTGAGAGGTCGACGGCGGGTGGTCCCAGGGGCCAACGGCGCCACGAGGCCCACCGCTGAAGAGGTGTGCGTGGTATAAGGCAAGAACGGACCCGGTGATCGTGGGCCCAGCCACCATGGGTATAAAAAGGTCCACAGGGAGTCGACGTGTCATCCCATCGAGTATGCCGAATACGTGTGCGCATAACCCCAGACCGATCGCATTATCATGAGGTTTAACGACCGCCTGGAGGCCGCGCCGGACGGGGTGGCGTACGCTATCGGTAAACGCATAAACACTTACTGTAATTACGTTGTATGCTTACCGCGAAAACGAGACGGTGTGTATGGAGTAAGTATTGGCGAGACGCGAGTGCACGAACGAAACGAACGAACGAACGAAAATTCGATGCAAAAACCGAAAAGATTTTAACACTGTAAAGCACGGTCTTAGAAGATAATGTCAAGACTCATTGATTATAGTTGTGTCCGCAATCAAAGGAAATTGTAGTACTTATTTAATCCGCTATTTTGATAGCGCATCTGTTCCAATTTTCTGTTTTACTAGTTACCAACTTACCATCGGGCGGTAGCACTGTAGCAGTAACCAGGTAACCTGGTGGCACAGACGCAAGGTGGCAAAAAAAAAATCGAAAAAATTAAAATTGGTCACCAATTATTAATTAGGTAACTAATTAAATGTCTAAACTAAAGTTAACAAATAAATAAACAAATTGATGATAAATAATAATAACTATGAAATTTTTAAATTGTATACATAAACTTAATAAAGTTCTGTCCTAGGCGCCTAATATAATAGCGGCGAAAAACTCAACTAAAATGTCTTCTCTGAGCACAGACTTCTATATAGTACTAGATAGCGAATTCCCACCGTAAATTGAAACGTCAAGATCGGTTGGCAATTGTATGGTATTTCATATGACAAATAAGATGATATTATGATTTAATTTGTATTGTATTTTATTATTTCTAAACATTTTATTGAAAAAAAAAAAAATATTTTATATAAGTAATTTTACATTTACTATTTTATTTTAACATTAAAAACAATATTATTCCTAATACGTTTTGTATAATAAATTAAATGTTTTGCAAACCGACAAAATGACAGCCGTACACAGCTGAGCTTCACTTGTAACAATATACATTGTATAGGAGTTCCTTATCTAGTGTAGTATAGAAATCTGTGTCTCTGAGCGACCAGATTGATTAATGTTGTTAAATAGGGAAGTGTCGCGACCATGATGTAGAGAAGATAAGGTGACAACACTCCTGCATCTTAATTGTTGTTCAAACATCAATAATCTGCATGGCAACATAATATATTTTATGTTATATCGTATAGATTATAAAAATAAACAAATGTTTATTTATAACAAATATGTGTATTTATACCAATTATTACGTAGTCTTGTAAAGTATTCATAGATAAAACACTCATTATCTCAAAAAGTATTCACATATTTCAAATTTTTTTTTTTCGAAATTTTAGACCTATGCTGTTCTAGAATTATATAATTTTTTTTATATTTTTCACCCTTATATTTATTATGTAAACCACCATCCACTTTTGATTTTCAAATGACAACCCATACTAAAGATTTCATAATTTAGTAAGGCTTTTTTTCTCATGAATTATCACGTTTAAATTTTCATTTTTCGTTTATCCGTAGACGAGATACAACTCCTCAAAGTTGGGGTGTTTTGAGAGGTGTTTGTGTGTAAATGCGTTATACCTAGTCAGTACAGCAGACCACAGTAATTGGGATTCTTGTGCTCCCGCGTAAAAAATAATAAACTATTCAAATCAATTCAGTAAGTACGATAGTTAAGCCTAAGTTGTGCTCCAAAATACCCCACTATGTTGCACAGTTCTCCCTACGCTAATAGTGCCACTGGTCATGATATTATTGATATACTTATCGCTTATAAAGACCAGAAGTTACAAGTAATAAATTCGATATCGAAGATATGGTGATAAATGATTATCAGTGTACCTACTTACTCCCGACAATAACTTTTATTGTTATACATACATATTATAAGTAATTGGATTATTGGACTATCACGTCCTGTCGCTAATCATATCAGCTGTTATTTGTATTGTTAATTTTGTTCTGTGCACGATTACCACGATTATCTATAATATAATCATGGTTCATAAGTATACCTATTACCAGGTTATCGTGAAGTACATGAAAATACGTTGAGTAGATAAACGGTTATTAGGTTATATTTATTATTTTAAGCTTGTAAGATAATTCATAATTTCATTGTGCCAAATACTTTAAATGATTTGATTAAATCATGATCTTGAATCGTTAATGTTAATGTTAATAAACTTTTAATTTTTAATATTTAACATTTTTCAGTTTTTAAATTTTAATTATGCACTTTTTTATAAATAAAGTTCAAGTACAAAATTCTTGTATGTATTTTTTCTTATCTACCACATACACAATATTATATTTTTTTTAATAATGTACCTAAATTGGTTAGTTGCATGTCAATTGGAAACTTGATGAGTAGGTACATATTATTATGTACAATTTGTTGGTAAGTTTTACTAGTTGGTAGTTTCTACAATTAAATAAATGATACAATATGTCATTAAGTTTAAACTTATTTTTGATTTCAGTTTAATCATTTATACATCTACAATTGTTGTTTAAATGCTTAGCCTATGGTTCACTGGTACCTACTGGATAATAAATGCCTAGCTATACAATCAAGGGGCATAGCACTACATATAAATATTATTAACAACTTGGATGTTTCTGACAGTTATTGAAGAGTTTTGTTTGTTTTGATATTTCAATTTGGCAAATAGATAGTCCAAGATTATCTATATTTACAACAAACATTCTTAGACATATAATTTGATCTCACTTTTTAATTCATAAAAAAAATGAACATACAATGATTCATACACAAAATATATTATGATTCCAAATTGGAATTTAAATAAGCCATAGTGAAATCTACTATCACATACAATGTGGAAGATTCTCTGTGTTAATTTGATATTCATACCGATATTTCCAATTGCATTTCAAAATGCCAATATTTTAGTAACAGTGAAAAATAAATTAACGCTTCACATATCGGATTAAAATATGACTACAAAATAAATTAAGTAAGTATACATTTAAATTGTAATATTATTTAATTATTAAATTCGACAAACAAATTTTGTAGGTAATCAAGTTAATTGCAAAGGAGTGGAAAAAAATCTATTTGGACTAACTGCACAATACCAATGATATTTATTGAAAACTAAAAATTGTACTAGTGTTAATGTTTTGTAATTTTCATGATATTTTATAATGAATTTAAATGAGGTGACAACATCAATCATTATAACTTAAAAGATAAATGTATATTGTTGTGTTATTATCATATGCCTACAAAACATGTGTAAATTGTGTAAATCAAATAAAGATTTTAAAAAAAAAATAGTAAGTAGGTATGTGATTATATACACATATTATATATAACTGTATCATCATTTTGGAATAGATTTTTCATAGTCCCCTGGGCTTATAAATGAAAGTAAATTTTTTTAATGGTTCAAAATATTAACAGTGACGCCGAAGTCCTAAAATTTAGTTGAGCGAAAAATATTTAGAAGAGCCACAATATCTAAATATCAGCCTCAATTATGTACAATATTTAGGGGGAGAATAATTTACCCTCACACCACAAAAAAAATATTTATGTTTAATTTTAAAAGAAAATTTAAATTTTCTTAACCACGCATTTTATATTCTTCTCATACAAAGCAAGACAGCCAAAAGACGACTCTTTCTCAATCATTAATACAGAAACTTCCCTTTTTTGAGGCAGGGTTAAGACCAATTATACGCACAAAATATAAATTGTCATTTGTAAGCACTCAACAATCACTCATTTAAGTAAAAATAGCTGGTTGAATATCTATTTTAATCAATATAGAATCTATATTATAGATATTTGTATTAGGGCCATTATGAAGCGGCCTCATCCTAAATTTACAAAAAATTTCTAGCTAGAGCCCGACCTTTACACAGGGATCGGCGTCACTGAATATTAATATAAAATGTGGGGGATTCGGCCATGAACAAAATTAGTTATAGGTTATATTATTATAAGTGAAATATCGCAATGAGCGTTAACTTGTAATTTAATTTTTCTCCAATTTTATATGCTAATTCTCCTTAATCTTATGTCTCTGTTTAGTAGCATTTCTATATCTGAACATTATATTATATCAAAACCAAATTAATCCTAAACAAAAATTAGATTGACTAATACTTAAAAACTAATTTTGTCAACTCTAAAAAAAAACCCAATAATAGCTATTATATTATTAGTTTTATAACATGAAATGTTTTTAATTTTATAATTATTAAAGGACAACTATTATAGTTTTTAATTTTTTTTCTGAAATTCTCATTAAGGTTGAAGACCCCAGTCTTAAAACGTATATGACAAGTGTGATATTCATATTTTAACAATTTCAAATCTTTAACTTGATTATTAAATGGATTCTTTTTTATTAAAACCTTGTAATTAGGTGAACATTATACATTATGAGATAGT
>NC_042493.1:104639769-104654222 GCF_005508785.2 Acyrthosiphon pisum
TTTAGGGGCACAACTTATAAGCTTACTGTACTTGAAATGATTTGAAAAGTGTAATATCTATTACTCTGGGGCATAAAAATCCAAATTTCTGCGGTATCTACCGACTAGGTATAACACATTAACACACAAACACCTACCAAAACTACCCAACTTTGAGGAGTTATATTTCATCAGCGGATTAATGAAAAATGAAAATTTAAACGTGATAATTCATAAAAAAAATAGCTTTATTAATTTATGAAATTAAAAGTATAGGTTACCATTTGAAAATCAGAATATAAAAAAATTATATAATTCTAGAACAGCGTAGATCTAAAATTTTGAAAAAAAAAATTTGAAAAAAGTGAATACTTTTAATTACTTTTTTTTAATACTCTAGTAAAAAAATTTAATTTTCATATTTTTTTATAGTTTAAAAAAATGTTTTAAAAATATCTTTAATATGTTTTTTTTAAGATAATTACAATCATGTACATTAATATATATATTTAATT
Organism: Acyrthosiphon pisum; assembly: GCF_005508785.2. Lineage (NCBI taxonomy): Eukaryota > Metazoa > Arthropoda > Insecta > Hemiptera > Aphididae > Acyrthosiphon > Acyrthosiphon pisum. The sequence continues at coordinate 104,640,264 of NC_042493.1, forward strand.
ATAAGCACATAGAAAATACATATGAAAATTAAAAAGGTTTTTTTCATATTTTTTTTTTAATGTAAAAAAAAATGTTTTTGTTAAAATCATTACATTCACAACATTGTAATTAAAAAAAAAAACATTTAAAAAACATATTTTTGTTCATAGGGATGTTGCGATACGTATGTAGATAATATTTTTAATCGGTCGTAATACATTTATTAGGTTCGATAAATTAATTTAATACTAGCCTAACTTCGGTAGTGATACATGACAAATTCCATACGCAACGTTTTTATTTTTATTTAATTTCAAGTTCTGATTAAATTGTTTTTAAATATCTTATATTATATTCCTTGATCGCCGTGCCAGTGTGCCACAATAATAGTAATTTATATATTTATACATAATATTGTACGTGTGTGCCGTGTATACCTAACTATAGAATATATCATATTATAATATGTTTGTTGTATATGGTAGGTATATAAAGTAATATTATATAGTCATTATATAATTTTAGGCTTATAATATTTTGAACTGTCAACTAAAATTATGTGATAACATTTGTAGATATTCTGAGTCTAATATAAACCCATTATTATAACTATTTATAGCGTTTTCTAACACAATAATATATTTTTCATTTTGAATTTTTGAGTTTACTTAGTTGATATATATCATTAAGTTTTACATCAACATGGCCTTAACACTGGTTGAATTGTGTCCATTAGACCTTTTCATTACCATTTATCTAACCGGTATTCAGGCGGAATTTACAATCGCCCAATATACATAGCCAAAAATGTTTATGTTTGGTTGCCTAAATATTACTCCCTATAACATGATACGCTGGAGCCTTAAACACAATTTCTTCTTCCCACCAGGTCAATTATACTAAACATTTATATGAGAGTGAGATAAAGGTAGGAAACTGGCACTTTGCCTGCTTTTCAGTGGAGGATACGAAGGGAGGTTCGCCCCCCCTTGGGCTGTATGCCTTGGTATAAACTAGGTAATACGCCTTCGCGACCTGACAGACTTTTCAAGTTCGGAGTGCTTGCAATCAATATGTATAGAAAATGCAAATATAAACAACCAGCGAACATGTCATGTATCTACGGTATATTTGTTTTAAAGTTACACCAAAAACCAAAGTCAATTTTGTTAAAAATCAATTTTGCGTAAAAATTCACGTTTTTCCTTAATTTTTCTTTTTTTTTCTTGGCGCTTTTGAAAAGTACTGGGAAATTTAAGCTTTTACTTCCTCAATTCACCAACAATATTCACTTTCCAATCGAACATGATACTGAAGTTGAAAATCGAAGCATTATTTAATATTTACTTATCATGCACAGACACAAAAAAAAAATTTTAAAATTAAAAAAAAACACACATCATTGTAAAATCAATACATTCATCGTTCCACTCAGAATCTAAAATAAAGTGTATTTCATTGTGGAATGAAATATTAGTTCTCTCTTCGTGTTTCGATTTTGATGAATAAATAACACAAGTAGATACCGCGCCAACGGAACCACCTTAAGGTTTATTTATGTCCTTCGTAGCCACAATAAGTAATAATTAAAATATTATTTAATAAAGAAATAAAGCAAAATCGAAAGGCTGTTAAACGAATTTACGAGAAAGGCATAAAAACATATTATGAAATACTTGTTATTGTAACAACATTTTCTCCCATTACTGTTTTTTTTCGATATTTTCATAAAGAGGCAACATTTATAATGTATTGTAAACCTTACGTGGTATTGACTCATGAAGATTATTAATTTTTTTTTTATCGTCTTATAATTTATTTTCGTTTTTGTTTATGATTTTTTTTTTATACCTAATTACGTTTTTTATAAATGTTTTAAAACTGCATTCTTTCCCTGGTATAAGATAGTAAAATTTAAAATTTAATTAAAGTATAGGATATTATATTATATCTTTGGTTCCGAAATCCAATCGTGAGGTAAGACACTGTGCTTTTTATTATCATCAGTCATGGAATTTGGTTTTCAAAGTATGGCCAGACTGTACAGTCGACCAAGCGTTAACACCCAAACGCCTCAGCTAGGTTATCTTTTGTTTCTCAGATGTTTGTGTATCGTGCATCGTGTATGGTTATCGTTTATCTTGACAAAATATTATTTTTTGTAAAACACAAGTATCGGACTATTGGAGACCGGAACACAGGAGTCGTATACATTCCGTCGAACCGAGTGATCCTTATAATCAAAGATGCGATGAAAATGATTTTCCCTATAAGTAATGCTTCTTAATCTCTAGTTATATTTTCATTTTTATTCAGTGTTTTATTAAGTACTCCAAGTAAAGTTGTCGATTCTGTCAGTAATTTTTACCAACAAAACAAAATCTTTTAAGGCAAGTTAATGATAATTTTACTAAACAAAATTTAGAAAACTGGCTTATTATGATGGAAGTGATTACATAGAATCTTATTTTTTTCAGAGAGAAGCATATTGAAATACTCTTAAAAATAATTTGGAAGCACCAAGACAATCAAGTAGAAAAATTAAACTTACTACGATTAATAACAATACGAGTTATGAAAATATGCCGAGGATCCAAACTGATTGATTGGAGATACAAATTCTTACAGTAATTTCTAATGTTAATAGCCAATAAAACAGATGTAGTACCAGTGTTAACAACTACGAAGGTAATAATAATATAGAAGAGTTATAGTCAGAAGTCTTTCAAATTCCTAAAATGTATTAAAAATATTTTGAAGGGCACCACAAGAGTGGCTTATTTATAAAATATTGTTAAAGTACAAATAAGTTGCATCTATTTTAAATAAGTAGGTACTTCAAGGTATAATGACAATTATAACTTACACCTAATTTATAAGTAAATTATTGTTGGTATACGCCACAATTTGTCCAGAAGTGTATATTTACTTTTTAAATATACCGCCCTGAAAGTGTTTTGGAGTGTCCAATTATCACCGCATTTAATTTCTATAATTTCTGTAAATATTTTGTATTTTGTTAATAGTCAAAAATCAATATTGTTTTGATAAATGAAATGATATTCAAGTTGAATTACTGTCAAAATATATTTTTAATTTATATTTTTAGCTTGATAATATTTATTATTAATGATAACGTTCATTGTTCTTCTGTCTGTCATAACAATTTTTGTAATAGCTATCTATAATTATTTTGTTTACTTATTACAATTTATAATACTGAATTTAAATATTCATTTTTAGTATATAAACGCATGTTGTAGATTACTGATCGTTATGTACCTACAATTATTCAGTTATAGAAAAGTAGCACGTTAGAACTGGTGGTTGACCATTGGTAGTAGTAGTATTATTCCCATAAGAACTATACAAAACATCTATGTCCTATAAAATAATATTTGACAAAGGTGGGCATTAACTAGTTAAAAAGTTAAAGTTAAGTTAAAAAGTTAATTTTTTTTAACTTTTTAACTTAAATAGTTAGTTTATTTTCTAATCAACTTATGAACTTAACTAGTTTAATTTACAGTTGAAATAATTTAACTTTCCTCAGTTGATTTTAAAAAAAATCCATCAAGTTGAAAACATTTTGAAATTTTTTGATTATACGTAAATATTACTATTTCAGTATAAAATAAAAATGATCCAATAGAAAAACACAAACATTTTCTTGATAACATAATTTTGTGTATATTAATATATTTTATTAAGTTGTACATTATATATTATGCAAGTTGCAATTATAAATGTTTTTAATAAAATTAATACCTAATTTTAAATTACAAATTGACAATTTATTGTTATGTTTTAATGCTATATAACTTATAATATATATATGAAGGTCATTTACTTATCTTCACATATTATGACATTCAATTTTTATACGATGTAAACAAATATAATATTTGTTAAATTATTAATTTGAGATGAGTATAGTTTAAATTAGTAAATAAAAGTAAAGTAAAAGTAAAATAGTAAAAGTGTACATTATTATAAAAGTTCAATAAAATTGTTTTTTACAATTTATAAATTAGAAACTAAAAAGACACATTCACTCTTTATGTGATTTACATACTAATTAAAAAAAAAAATAGAGTAACTTTTTTTAAACTGAGTTAAGTAAATATTTTTTTCTATATTACCTTTTAACTTATTGAGTTCAATTTATAATTTGTTAACTGTTAACTTTTAACTTATCGGTCTTATGTTCTCTTAACTTAACTTAACTTGGGTTAATTATTTTCATTAACTTGCCCACCTTTGATATTTGATAACCGTAACTCTATGCTATATTCTGAAATAGTTATAAGTATGAAATAACCAAGTGTACTTTAAATGAATAACATTAAATATATAAGCAATAAGTATTCTTAAAATACATTCATTGACAATTTTAAATTCTAAGCGAAGCGTTGAATGTATAGATTTTATAATAATGTGTTGTTGTGATTTAAGTTATAAAATGAATGAATTTCTAATACCTAAGTGGCTAAGGATAAAAGTTCATACTGAATAATATAAACTAACAAACTGATAAACATATGATATTAAACATGTGCAGATTCATGGAGAGGGGTTATGGGGGTTATGGATGCTTGGGCACCCTCTGTCATCAAACATAACACTAAAACAAATTCATATTATAAATTACATAATCTAAAATAGATCATAGGTATATTGAAATTTTTTTTAGAGCACCCTTGTTAAATTTTTCTGGAGTGAGCCAGATATTAAACATTATATTTTTTGAAGCAATGGATCTTTTAATATTTTTAAATAGTTGATAGAATTTACATTTATTCCAAATTCAATACAAGAGTAATTAAAAACATAATACTAAATTACCTATTATTACTTTTTAAATGTTTATTATAATTATAGACAACAGTACTAATCTTATATCAAAACATAATTTTACAAGCATTCTGTATAAAATAAGTTTTTAATTTATAAACGTTGAGCTAATCATAAACAAGTAATAGTGAGCAGAGTATAACAGTTTTTTTTTATGTTTGGGCATTTAGATTTGCTTCTTACGCATGAGTTTTCGTGCAGAACAGGCTTAATAAAATCATTAGAGGCATTGTTTATTTAAAAAATTGTTAATTCATCACTAGAAGTATCATCTATTCTTACTTTTGATGTCTATTTACTTAATTAGATATAAAGAGTTTTTGAGGAGTAGGTCCTAGAAGCAGAGCAATGAATGTATTTGTTTTACAACGATTTGGTTTTTTTTTTATTTTAATTTTCGTGTTTTATCAGCTTTTGGGGCAGTAAAACGATTCAACAATTTCAACTTAAGTATCTTATTCTATTGGAAAGTGCATATAGTTAGTGCATTTGGGACTTTAGAAGGTCAAAATTCCTAGTAATTTTCAAATTAAGTTAAGCAAAAAAGGGATATTTTACACAAAATCTTAAATAAATTATCTTAATTTAAACCCATTGATCTGTAGCCGCCTCGTACCGGGCTTACAGCTATGATAACATTTAAATAAATATTAGTTAATCTCTATGATGTATAATTTTTAACAGATATACCTAACAGATGCAAGAATTTCATCAACAAAGCCTTAACAAACCTCTTCAACAAACCCAGCCTATTTCTCAACAAAGTCAACAAATGTCTCAGCAAGATATCCAGCAGCTTCAAAAAACCCCACACCCCCAACAGACACATGCCCAGCAATTATCTTCTTCACAGCAACAGCAACAACAACAAGCCCCTCAGCAAATGCACCAAGTTGGACAACAACTACAAGGACCACAAGGTTCTCAAATCCAGAAAAAATTGCCTCAGCAAACTCATAATATCAATCAACTAACTCAAACTACCAATCAACCGGAACAAATGCCCCATTCAAATAATATGCAACAAATAGCTCAGCAAAGTCAGCAAATTTCACATCAACTTCGACAAATTACACTACAGAGCCAACAGATACCCCTACAGACACAATTACAACATTCTAAGCAAATGAATACAACTCAAATTCAGCCTCAGTCTCAACAGATTTCTCAACAACAACAGATTAGTCAGAGTCAAATGATTCATCAAAATAATCAAAAAATAAATCATATGGGGCAAATGATTCCTCAGCAAACTCTTAATCAAGGTCGACAGTTAAATCAACAAAGCCAACATGACCTACAGCAACAGCAACAACAACATCAACATCAATTAATACAACAACAATTAGCCCAAACTAGCCAACCTAGTAAACCAATGTCTCAACAAATTCTACTACCAAATCAGAGTATGTCTCAACAGAATAAAGAACAAACTCAGAAGTTGGTAATTAGTCAATCGAATTCCCAAATATCTGTATCTCAATCTAAAAACCAACAAGTAATTCAACCACAACACATGCAACAAGCTGGGCAGCACTATCAACAACCTCATCAAATAATGCAATCTCAGCCGCAACAATTGCCAATGCAAAATAATCAACGCATTATGCCTCAGCCAAGTTATTCACAGGCGCAAAGTTTGATCGCTATGCAAATTCCGACTAACACTGTTACTCAAATGCATATACAGCAGCAACAGCCAAAGGTCCAATTTAATATCATGCAGCAATCTCAAATGTTCTTTAGGCCACAAAATATGATACAACCAATTCCTATGTCCCAACAACAAATGACATATTCACTACAACATGTGCCTATTAACTCAAACTATGCTAACAGTATGCAAAATTATTATATACCTGCCCAACCACAAATGGCTCCATTCTACAAACCTTCAATGAAAACTGTAGAAACTGTCAAAAAAAAAGAAGACAATAACACTGAAGTTGTTGATAATGGAACAACTAACAACGAAACTACCACTGTAGAAATCGGTAACAAAATTGAACAAGCTATAGATTTGGTCAAAAGCCATCTCATATATGCTGTGAGTAAAGAAGTAGAAGTTTTAAAAAAGAATATTGCAAAGCTAATGGATAAAGTTGGACAACTAGAAACAGAAAACTCTAATCTTAGGATGCTTGTACCACCAGATATGTTAGAACTATACAACCAAGAAAAACAAAAATCTACAAATGATCAGTCTACTCATAATAAATAGGCTTAAGCTTAAACGATTTGGTAAACCATGAAATACTATTATTTTAGGCTAAGTACTCGTTTATAAAAAAACTGTGATGAGTACAGTTTGTTATCTTTATTATTTTGATTTGTATAATGTAATATTAGTAAAGACTTTAAGTTTAATAATTTTATTTTAATAGCTAACTATGCAGCTAGATATGTATTTTTATATTTTTTTGAGTATTTTAGATTATGAATTAGGACGCTGTTATATTATATTTTGTTCATTTATAGTTTTCATAAAATAATAATTTGTTTTTCAATGTGTTTATTTTATAAGACTCTGTATACTGTATTATTAAAAAACTAAAAATTTAATTCAAAATACTGATTATTTTTTTTTAATTATGGTATACTATTTAACGAGGTATACCATGCCCTTGCTTTGTGATGTACAATTTATTGTTTGGGAATTTAAATGTAAACTGAACTTTAAGATTGGAACTGGCGGAATAAAAAAAATTTGGTTTCACACTGATTTGGAAAGTCAAACAACGGTAGCTGTGTTAGTGGTAGTGTTGTATTTTCTGATATCATGTTCATTGTTCATCCAGTAGCAAAGAATAATAGTACTCCAACCTCCTCCGACTATATTTTCTTGCTGGACTACAAATCATGAATTTGGTAGGTATACAAACACCAAGTCACCAAGGCAATGGTCATTCGAATATAATAATATTAATAATATATATGTATATTATAAATTATAGCTTTAAAACTTCCGGTTAGTGACGTGGATTGTCATTGACTCTTCCTTCCTTCAACACCAACACCAACGGTTGTCTTCACTTACCACTTTCAGTTTCCCTCAAGTTGGTTATAATGTACATAATATTTAAGTATTAGGACATTTTAAATTAGGTACTTATTTTTCTTTCCATTTTACAGTGCTAACTTATATTTAGCCACATTACATTAAAAATACCCAACATTATCCCAGCATAATATAAAACCTCAAATAAAAGGAATTTTTTGATTGTTTTTTTAGAATAAAATATAAATTAGAATTAAAATCTGCATAATAAACATATTGTGACATTTATTAGTGTTAGCCTGAGTATAAAAATATGTATGTGTATAATGTATATACGTATATTTATATATACTAAGGTTCAATTTCTACCAAATTGTATTCTTTATAAGATATATTTATTCTTGTACATGTCTATATTATATTATTATTAATAAGGGAACAAATAACAGTACATTATAGTATAATACACTTTCTTGGAAATGTATATAATCATTAACCAGTTTTGTTATCATTATCTCTGTCATTAGACATTTTTACTAAACGTAAATAGTCGATATACCTATTTCTATTACACAAACACGCTAGCATCTAATCACAATTGTAATCAATAATAACATTTTTGCAGTTAGCGTATGAGCTTGTTAATATTTTTTGTCTTGTATAAGTAACAATTTAAATCTTATCATATCTTTTTTGTCTTGTATAAGTAACAATTTAAATCTTATCATATCTCTAAATTGCTCATATTTATTGTTTTCTGAGTCACTAGCAGTGTTATGTATAAAATACACAAATTTTAAATTATTAAGTTTTTGAGACAGATAGACAGGTAGTATAAAAATATATTCTATAATTATTTATAAAATGTTGTATTAAATACTCAAATATTCTTATAATTCATCTAATTGAACACCACTTAAACTATTCAAAATGTATTTTAATTATTTAATTTTATTATTATTCAATTGATATTTATAAACAATATATCAGGAACCTTGGCTTAAATTTTGACGCTTTTAAGCTTAACAAATACAATTTTATTGATATTTAAAGTAAAAAAATTAAAAATTTTAATTTTAAATTGTCTCTAAACAGCTCAAAACAAGTCAAAATATTTTGAAAATTTTATGAATTATAGGAATTGATAAAATAAACATATAAATCTCAAATGCCTACGGTTATTTGTTTTTGAATTACAATAAAATAAGAAAATCACTACATCAGAAATGGAGCAAATACCCAATGCTGTAAAAATTTAAACTTCAAACACTCATAAAAATTTAATTTGACTTTCTTATAGATATTTTCTTTTTGAAAGTTAAACTTCTAAACTTGAAAGTTTAATTTATAGTTATTCTTAAACTGCTTTTACTGAAATTATAGAACAACGTTGAGCGTAAATCCATTATAATTTATTCTAAGCAAGTTCAAATTATGACAATATTGGATATTCACACATAATAAACCAACCCAACAATTTTAAATTCTGAGCGGAGCGATAATTCTATTGATTTTAAAATAATGTGTGTTGAAAATTATTACAAAAAGGGTATGAATAAAAATTACAATACGTGGGTCAAGAATAAAAAGGTTCTAAATCTCATTTTTTTCAAAAGTCACTTTTTAACTAAAATGGTTTTAGAATGCAAGGCACATCTTTTAAGTTAACATTTATGATTATACAATCATAATTGACGAATGTTAAAAGTAAAAGGTTCTAAATTTCTAAAAATTAAATTATAAACACAATTTAATCAAATTATTAACAATACATTATTATGAGAAGGTTCTAATTAAATTAATCACTACATAATAATTATTACATTTATCCATATTCAACAGAATTTTACGACTGAGATACAGATTTAAATGTTTCATAATTATTACATTGTTTCATGTTAGAAGATTGGCAGCAATGAGAAAGCACTGTTCTGAAAAGGATTCAGCTAATAATAATAAAAATTATAAATAAGAATGATAAACTTCTAATAAAATATATTTATTATTATTTTTGAAGAAAAGGTTCTAATATTGCAGTGTTCGGACTTATCTAGATGATTATTTGTTCATCTTTTATCTTATCTAGATAAATAATTACAAGGTATCTAAACGTTCATCTTAGATAATTTTTTTACTAATCTAAATAAATTCATCTAGATACAATTTTTATTGATAAAAATCGCGAAATTGTACTAAATTTTTAAATATTTATACAGATTCTCAAAGTTTATGGTTTATAAATAATGTAATTATTTTTATTTATATCATTATTATTATTATGTTCCTAGTGCCCAACTAAAATATACCAAAATGTATAACCATTTAAAAAATAATTGTATCTTTTTTTTATCTAGATAAAAAAAGTATTTATCTTCATCATTCTCTAGATAAATATGAGTTGCATTATCTTTATCTTTATCTAGATAAAAAAATACTTATCTAATCCAAACACTGTAATATTGTAGAACCTTATCATCATAAACATTTTATAATTAGTATTTACTATTTTGAAAAAAAAAAACAAAAATACAGTTTATTTAGAAAAACACAATATTCACTTGGATCTTATACTGTTTTAAACATATGCTTTATTCATTTCAAACATTTAACAAACATTTAAAACGGCTTATTAAATGCATTAGAATATATTAAGCATTGAACATTAATAAATATAATTTAGATATTAGGTACAGTCTGAATTATATGATCTACATAGTCAATTTAAATATACATTGTATTTTATTTATTATGAATTTCTGAGAAAATTCAAATAACAGAAGTGTGTGTTTGTCAAGCAATATACAACTGTGAAGTTAGTATAATTTATTAAATGTAGATATGCAGGTTACGTAAAACAAAAAAAAAGATGTGAATATGCTTTATATATTAATTATCCTAATTGTTACATAATTTGTGTGTAACATTAATATAATAAAATAAAACATAATATAATATAATAAAAATGTTGTACAATTATGTGTATAAATCATGTTTAAATCTTGTTAAATTATACAAAAAAAATGATATTATTATACAATTTTATTACATTGACCCATCACCCTATAAACCCTAATATAAACATACATGCAGACCTCGGTGCAGACTGATACAAACATTGTCGATAGAAATTTGTGAGGCTATATCATGTATGTTTACAAAATTTGTATGCTAAATTAAATGTATAAATACCTCGATAAATACCAATATAAGCAACCTACGGTGTGAACAAGTAACTAATTGTTTAATAAACTTACCTATTCTGATTTATAAAAATATAATATTGTTATATACTGTCCAGAAGTATTCAAACGTCATTGATAAACGTTTCCGTGACCTGAGCTTAAAAATATTATGACTAAATGTTGTATCATGACCACCTACCGAGGAAAAAACAATAAACCCAATGTAATATTATAATGTAACATTTTATTAAATAAAAAAAAACTTGTATTGATGTATAATATGCATAAATTAAGAAATCCGAATTGAGCGACAAAACGTTCAGCACCGCTCTGTGAAGACGGACCTACAACGATCTAAGTTAAACGAAATGAATAAGTGAACAAAATAAATAAATAATAAAATAAATAAATGAATTATTTAGGTACCTACCCACAAAAATTCAAAAGATGTCATATTTATTTCTGCTACGTGGTATAATTGTAAACGCAAATGCGAAGGCTATGAGCCAAATTAGCGAAGAAACCAAAATCCTTCGGCTTTTGAAAGACGTCCACTGAGCGAATAAAGCACAGGAACTTTTCTACTTTACGGGCCACATCTTTTTTTTGAGTTTTTCTTGGGGGGACCTTGCCATTTTTTGGGTGAAAAAAATGTTGGCGAAATCAGAATTTGGCGCACGAAGTTAGTTTCAAAGTTATAGCTAACCAAAGTTTTAACTTTATGTGATAACTCTTAAATACCTATAACGCTCAAAATGTTCTTATATATCTAGAACTGTTACGTATGGGTAGTATTGCTTGCTTATGGTCTCAACAGTTGGCGTTCAATACTCTTCATACACTCGTTAAATTTTTGTACTCTTTTTAGAAAAACGAAGATTTCAACAATTGTAATGTAGGTTCCAAGGAAAATTTCAAAAATTTTTTTTCTAAAATCTGTGTTTTCACTCTTTTTAATTACCTCAGGTGAACTTGGGTTTTTAAAAATAATGTTTTGAAAGTATACGTTTATTGCCAGCGTGGACACTCGCTCGCACATTAAAATCGAAAATATCCCACTATTTGCTGTGTAAACCACCACGGGTGAACTTAAGTTTTCAAAAATATTGTTTTTGAAGTACATACGTTTATTGCCAGTGTACCATTGATACAAAGTAAATAGTGCAAAAAACTGCTTACCCGGACCAGGATCGAACACGGGTCACTATCCATGGCATAGTACCATCACTGGGCCACGACCACTAGCTTGGCGATGTGAAATTTAGAAGTTATTAAACGTATTATATACTAACTTGGTATAAGTGTCATAACTTCGAAACTATGTCCAAGCCACAAATGCTGATTCTACCGTCGTTTTCAGCGTACTTAGCTACACAAGTTTCAGAAAAAAAAACGCAAGAAAAAAGGTGTCCCGTACAGTAGAAATATACTAAAGCACAAACGGTTATTAAAAAGACGAAATGGATCAAGAAAAACCAAAAAAAATCGAGAAATTCGAGCGCCGAACCGACGGGCCTGCGCACTTTTTGCGATCGAGATTTCTACCGCTACGAAAGAAATACGATTACAAACGGAACACGTACGGTCGTACAGATTTCAAAAACCATGATCTACGTGAATCGGAACCAAAAAACGGTGGAAAACGGAAAAAACATAGTAAAAAACTAAAAAATCCGACATATTTTTGAAATTGGCGACTTGAACACAAAATTATAAGTGATAACTGAAGGGAGATAACGCTCCGCCGGAAGAAGCACGGAGGTCGATGATTTTACCCTCCATAAATGTGTTTAAGTTAATAATTAATATTGTGTAATCCGTTCGATCTAGAAGTGATTCTAAATTTAAAAAAAAAACTCGGCAGGTACCTATGCTTACAAAAAACGACGTTCTGATGCTAATTGAACACCTTAGATCAAACCTTACTAAAATTAGGAAAGATGAAGTTCAAGTATGTTTAAATCTTTATTAGATCTATATTATATACCTACTAACGCTTATATTAACGTGTTACAACTTTTACTATAATATAGGTACCTTCCTAAATACACTTCCCTCAAATAATCAATTAGAGAGAGCAAAAATATCGGATGAGTATAATTATTATTATTGATTATAAAATATAGATAGGTACCTGATACCTACTTACTGATTATAATATGTATCTTTGTCATAATATGTCATGCAATATTAAAATAAAACAAAAATACGCTATTTTTTAAATTTACCATTAAGGTGCCTTGCAACTACCAACAATGGATACTAATTGCAATAGATCGTAGGTACAGTGGCGGCTATCCTATACTCAAGGTGTATCCGTCGATACACCATATAGGTACAGTTGGGTGCATACGAAATCGATCTACAATCTATTCATGAAAAAATTGTCCATTTTGTGAAATGGAAACGGTAAATTATATACCTATTACTATGTGTCCCCAGTAATATAATAAATAATTATCTAAGTTATTTTAAAAATAAAAAACCACTAGCTTCCTTGCTCCGCTCAGAATCTAAAAATGAAAAATACTTTTTAAAATCGAACAATAATTTTACGCTAAGCAGTTATCCACGTTAATTTAAAGATTTTAAGTGAATTAACCTCTTATAACATAGGCGTAAACTGGGGGGGGGGGGGGCAAGGGGGCACAATAAAATAACATTTCGACATAATATTTAAATATGCCTTATTGAACCGAATGTCAGAATAATAATATGATATAAATAATACGGTAACCTGAAAACAATCCCCGGAAAAAAATTCCTCGAAGGAAAAAGGAACCTACATAATGATCGTATACGATATGTATATATACATCTTAAAATACTAATAACTCGTTCGAAAATTTAAACTTAATAAAAAGCCTATGATATTACCTAGACATAGTTTTAGGTCCTAGATGATAATCTACCCTTTACATTTTATAAGACATGGGGCGTAACTT
>NC_042493.1:104654749-104658997 GCF_005508785.2 Acyrthosiphon pisum
GTTAACTATATAGACTAGTGATATGTAGGTATATATATATATATATATATATATATTATATATTTGCCCCCCCTAATATATTTCTAAGTTACGCCCATGTCTTATAAAATGTAAAGGGTAGATTATCATCTAGGACCTAGAACTATGTCTAGGTAATATCATAGGCTTTTTATTAAGTTTAAATTTTCGAACGAGTTATTAGTATTTTAAGATGTATATATACATATCGTATACGATCATTATGTAGGTTCCTTTTTCCTTCGAGGAATTTTTTTCCGGGGATTGTTTTTCAGGTTACCGTATTATTTATATCATATTATTATTCTGACATTCGGTTCAATAAGGCATATTTAAATATTATGTCGAAATGTTATTTTATTGTGGGCCGTAGCTGTAGTAAAATATTATTGTAGCAGTTGTAGAAACCCTCCGGCGGCGGCTGGTATTGCAGCTGCGTCTATGTGGTGCTGCAGGTATCAGGTGAAAACTGCACTGATGAGTAGTGATGACGTCTGGTGCATGCGAATAATATTATGCGATGCAAGTACGTTCATACCATAGTATGCACAACACGATTCGTTGATCGTGTACACATGTGCATCGCCTTGTGTTCTTGTGCACAAGAATAAACGATTATAAGCTTGTATTTATTGTTGGTTGCCTACTTTTCTGTATATAAATTATACATTGTCCCTTAAAAAAATATGCGCAGTCTCATCATTGACCATACTTCATATCCATTATAATATGGTTCGAGCCACAACATTACAAAGAACAGGTTAGTCATCGGCAGTAGGCACGATTTGTTACACGACTACCAGGTAGCAACTCCTTAGGTATATTATATTATAACAGGTAATAGTTATACGAATAATAAAACAACTTTATTTAATAATTTTGTTTATCACTATTATCAGTCATAGCTGTGTCATATTCATAGAGAAAATAGACAATTTTTAATAAAATAACATATCTTATACAGACATTGGTGTTTGTACGTATCAAATATAAAAAGAGGCGTGAGCGAGGCGAGCGGATTCGAATATGACTATCAGTGGCGTCATTTGAGGGGGGGGGGCAAGGTGGGCATTTGCCCCTGTCTGATTTTAAAAGCGGCCCGATGGGCCGGTTCCCAGTTGTTGCAGTTTTACCATTATTATATTTTATAAGCGCAAAAACATGCCTATTTTATAATATTTTCAAAAAATATTATACTATAATATATTATGCTAAGAAAGTAAGAAATTATTGTCACATTGATACATTTTTACTAATTAATAGTTGGAATATATTTATATTTAGACGTATGCGGTGACGTACCTGCACATTGTATGTTTGGGTATGTATTTTTGTATGTTTGTTTGTGTTATAATAACAACAATAATAATAATTAGTATCCTAATCTAGTATAGTTTAATTTCTAAAATCTTAAACTAGGTAATACAAATTTTAAAAACAACAACCGATTGGCACTCTTATTAATAATTATAATTGATCACGGACTTCAGTTAACTTGCGACAGTCGTGTATGATTCGGTATAAATCTACTTTACCGGACACCCTTTTTTTTTCAATTTTATTTTTTAAATACGTGGTTTTTTATGCTGAATTCAAAACTGTTTAAAAAATTCCCGCAAACTTATCGTTCAAAAGTTATGGCAATTCAAAGTTGTCGATATTATCAAATATTATGCTAAATAATTAATTACCGACGACCGAGTGCCCACGCCGGCAATACTTTTACTTAGAAATAATATTGAGAAAACCCGAGGTTACCTGAGGTGGTTTTACACAAAAAATCGGGGGATATTTTCGATTTGCGGAGCGGAGCGATGGCGCCGAGGAACGTAGCGACGAGTTCCGATACATGCGTAATCACTGCAACTGGGGACACGTATAAACTTGGAATCTATAAATCTGGACCATATAAACCAGGACTGTACATTTCTGGAAAGTACTTATCTGGACCGTAGAATTCTGAACGTATATACCTGGACCGTACATATCAGGAACGTACATATCTGTACCATATAATTGTGGACCGTACAAATCTGGACCACAGAATTTTGGACGTACATATCTGGACCGTACAAATCTGGACCGTAAATTTCTGGACTTACCACATATTTCTGTTTAAGGGGCATGAGTGGCAACCCATTTGGCAGGTTATAATTTTCTTAGACTTAATTTAAATTGTTTAAAAAGTGTTATTATGGTCATAAAGACATTTGTTAATATAGTGTCGAGTCTCTAACAATTTTGGAACTCAAATTTTCTTTTTCAGAATTCTTGTCACTTACTAGATTAATCAGTTCGTTTCAAATACCAAATAAAACTGCACATCTTAAATCAATCCAATGTGACTTTTTTTATCATAAATATTCCGTTTTTGGGTGTCGTAGAAACTATTTCTTATTGGAGCTTTCCAAAAAACTACTCTTTTTAGATTTACGAATCTGTTTTATATTATAACTGTATTGCAAATTTCAATCGACAATCAACAATTTTTTTTATAACTAAAAGTAGGTAACAACCACTAGGTTGTACCCATACAGTGTACAGTAGGTGTCGTGTGTATCCAGCCACCAAGGGTCGTATTTAAAATTGTTACACAAATTTTCAAAATATTTTTTGTAATACCTATCGTAGAACTAGAATTTTGATTATTTTTGTACGGTGAATCATTAGATCATAAGAATCATAATTTATTTGTTCGTGACAAACACTGACAAGTTCATTTAATTGAATGATTAATCAATTCTAATGCGAGTTGTTTCTTATCATAATTATACAAAATTAAATAAATTAACTAAATACAAAATAATTTAATATAAGAATGTAAATATCCAGTATACAAGAAGTCACTATTTCTATTTTTTTGTTTTTACTTTTTATACATCAAATTTGACTTTAAATAATATAAAAAAAATTAGTTTGTTGACACATTAAAAAGACAGTAAATAAAAATAATCTACATCTTATATGGAGTTAAGTAAAATTTTATAATAATTAATATTAGTCTCAATTATCTACTCACCAAGTATCTATTTAGTTTAATTTTTACCAACAAACCATGTTTAGTAATCAAAGGCAAGATATTTAACAATAGAGTAATATGGACAACTGGCTGTACAGTGATGTGATATGATATTTAATCTTTTAGTTGGGTAAATATTTAAACATAAATTCAATCAACCAACTAGGGAGATTTTATTTTAGCACATTGAAAATGTAAATTTGTTTCTTAAATTGTCTTTTAACCATTTCTTGTTTTATTTTATTGTATCTATTAATAAGAAAAATGTCAATCCCCTAAAGTAGAGTTAAATTTATTATAGTAAAAATATTAACTTAAAAAAAAACAAAATTCTTTTTTTCAATGTTTCATTTATAATATCTATTTATTAGATTTTGTAATTTGTAATTTAGTTTTGTAAAATAGAAAGTTTTTGTACATCAATTGTCAGAAATAGCTGAAGTGGTTTGTTGTGAACGATACATCTCTAGTATTTATATAATATATAATATTAGGGCTGTGTCCTTGAGTATAGTAGCTAGGTACAACATTTTAATGTTATTAATTAATAATTATTATCAAAGTTCTAATATTAATAAGGCAGAATTGAAATCCCTACTCATGGGTACCAAGTTTATTTGGTGGTGCCCTAACCGCAGTGGCACAGTATGGCACTCGACACAGATTACAGAATAACACAATATTATTATAGATATCAGATTATTAATTGTTAGTTATTGTTGTAATATGTGATAAACACATATAGGTATTATATTCAGCATTTACAATAGTATATTATTGTTCATTTTATCAATATTTCAATCGTTAAGATCAACAATCGTGCATTTGTGCAAAAATCAAGATGTTATGTTGCAGAGTATGTAATAGAGTTATAAACACAGTTTCCGGATATATATACTGGCATTTACAACTTGTAGTATAACTTAATGATATTTTTTCAAGGTTGAACCTAGAAGTTGAAGCTAGATGCCCATTTTGTTCGTTACTCGTAAACTGCCATGTGGAACCGTTAGTGGAAACAGTTTTTTCAGTAGAAGTTTTTCCAAACAGAATAATCTCTTAAATGGCTTGGGTACATGCGTACACCAGTTACTGTAACTTGCTGACTAAAATTGAAAAAAACAACTATATTAATTAAATTATTTTGAAAATAGTAATAATTTATGGCTCTAATAAATAATACAAGAAATTAGTATACGCTATATGTTCAC
>NC_042493.1:104659313-104663034 GCF_005508785.2 Acyrthosiphon pisum
TTTTTAATACAATATTATAAATTAATTTTTATATCATATTAAATAATCAATGTCGTAAAATAGTAACCAATCAACATTATTCATAGTCCCAACACATAGTTTGTTCCATTATAATATAGCAAACATTCTTGTGTTATAGTTGTGAACATATAGCGTATACTAGTTTCTTGTATTATTTATTATTATCTTTGCATAACGGAGAAAAATAAAAAAAGCAGGTGAGTGGATGTCGTTCTGCTGTATTGTAGATTACAAGTGGGTCATTGTATAATGGTTGTATTAAATTTTAATTCAATGATATAATATCATTGTATAAGAAAAACGATTCTGAGCGGAGACGGTTTGTAAGTCTGGATATTTTATATTGTTATTATTTATTTTATCATGTAGGTAATCAAGTTGAACTAATATTAAAATATTACAATTTTTTATTCGTTTCTATGGTGATAAACAAAGCGTTAGAAATTAAAATCCCATTTTTAGCGTTTTTTCGTAATTTTTCGGTGGTCTTTCCAGTGGCATTAAATAACTATTGAGAAAATCGAAAAATGACCTCTCTAAAGTACCATCTTGATCCAATTTGCTAAAAGATAAGGTACTATATGTTGAAATCGAAACACTCCTTCTGGAAGAAATTTTGTATACAGGATATAAAAAGAAAAAGAAAAAGAAAAAAAATAAATAAATAAACACCATTGTAAAAACAATAGGTCCCTCGCTCCGCTCAGAATCTAAAATAACAATATAAACTTTTTAATATTATGAATAATTAGTAACTCTATCACTATTTACCATTACTATATAAACAATGCTTAAGAATAAGTATCCATTGCTTAAGTTAATTTGATTTTGTTAATTTAAAAAATAAAAAAAATGTGATAGTAACTAAAAGCAATGCTTAAAGTAGGTCTCAACCATCCTTAGTTTAAGTAATATTATTATTTCTTTTCTTATGCTAAAGTCTAGTTTTTGAATCTTATTTGAGTCATAAGTATGTATAGTATCGACTATGAATATGGCCCTAAACAATTAAAAAATCTCAGGTGTTAAATCCATATCCGACTGTAACTTAGTAACATAATTTTTATGTATCTGTTAAGTTATTTTAGATGTTTCATAACCAATAAGTAATACATTATAGGAATTTTAATACTATAGGTATACAGAACTTACATGATTTGAGTTATGGAGGTTTGAATGTGATTTTTGTAGCTTGTAAATGTCATATTAAAATTAACTTGGTTTTTGCAATGGTTTTAATTCTTTGTAGACACATTTTACCTAGAAATATTACACTTTTGTATAACATAAAATTTACAGAATACGCAAGCAGGTTAGTAGCCAAAATATACGTACGACTTACGAAAATTTGAGGTGAACTGTTTAACTTTGTAATTTGTTATTTGTATACTGCACACGATAGTGAACGATAAAAATATTGTACAAAAACTACTTTAAAAGTAAAAAAATTAAATAAAAAATATCAGAATACTAACGAATAATTATTATTTACATTTGAATTGAACATAACCTCAATTATTGTCTGCTGACATTTGAAGTGATAACCATCTACAACCTGATCCATGGTTACACAAGTTAATAATTCGTTATCATAATTTAAAATCTATGATTGGTTGTGATAACGCAAATTTTGTATTGTTTTTTGGTTTTTTTATGCTTTGTTGAAAGATATCTATTTAACAACTTGAAGATTCGTTACACCGACCATTTAAATGGAATCTCCATAAAATTCTCCATCGACAATCTTTAGATTTCACCATTTATCGTTCTCCAATGTGGGATTAATCTCATTCACAAACAGACGACAACAATAGTTCTGAATAGAGTACATACCTAATATTATAATAATATACATCTGTAATTTACTGATTTATTATAAGTTTATACCTGTTGTCCATCGTTAGTAAATTTCAACAATTTATAACAAAATACATTTAGTTATAAATTATAATCATTTCCAAGGCGTATACATCATAAACTTTGATGATTGAAATTTAAAGTTCAGCAATTATATAAACAATTGTTCATGTTTAACACTCTTAAATAGATTTATTATCGATGTGATTATATAAATAGGTAACTTCTAGGAAAACTAATGACAAAGGAAGTTGTACGTTTCCGGCGTAATTACCAAATGCGAATTAACGTATAAATATGTAATAGTTTTTAAAGTTCAATAAATTTATAAGTTTATGACGTTCACATAACTACATAAGATAATATTAAACTTTTAAGTTCCGAAACGTTTAGGTTTAGACCCTTCTAAAACGTACTTCCGGAATCGGGGGTCCTCGACCCCCCCCCCCCTACCAACACCACCAAGGTGTATTTTGGAAAAGGTTTAGTTTTTGTATGACGTTTCTGAAACTCGATATTTGTATAGTTTGGAGGTCAGTGATAAAATTCGGCATCTTGTGTCGAGACCATGGGAGCCGTTTTTCTCCGTCTTATGGAACTTCAAAATTTTAAATTTGCGTTTACCGGGGTTTTCGGTACGGACACTTAAATTTTGGGCACCGCGAGCCGTTTTTGTAGTCAATCATTATAGAGAACTTTGGGCCGTATCGATGGGTACCGAGATTGAGGTTATCCGACTTTTGGTTCGGGAGTTACGATTTTTTGAGTGTTTTTTGTACTTATAGAAAATTACGTAGTTACGTGTATTTTGGATTTTGGGTTTTCATTTGATCACTACAAAATTCTAGATTCTGGTCTTTTGGTGTATGAGGATTCAAAAATGCTCTATAGTTGAAGTACGTACGACCATTATTTGGCCCGTAATTGGAGTAGCAAAAAATTGAAAAACGCAATATGTGATTATTCGTATAACCAGACATTTCCTTATGGTATACGTAGGTATAACGTCTTAAGTAATAATTATTTTGAGCTTTTTTTTTCACACTTATTTTAGTAGGCCTGTAGCTCATTATTTATTAATGTAAATCGATAGGCATATAAGAATAAAATATTAAAACCTATACAATAGGTAATAGGTCAATTAATTCTAATACATATATCTCCGCTATAATAATACAAAATAGGATGTACATTTTGAAATACTAGCTCCTTCAATATGGGTTGTATCGTTTTGAAATCTTTGAGATTCAATGCAATGACACCTCTATATCAAATTTCTATTCTCAAAAAAGCCGTGTCTCGTATTGAAGATTTAGAAATTGGCAAAACAAAGTTACCAGCTAATTTTTTTTATCACAACATTTACCCGATTAATAATTGAGTTAATAAACTTTTAAAAACTGGTAGGTAACTGGTCTAGGGACGTTTCTGCTTCGATCCTCGAGGATTTGGTTTTGTTGTTGGATATATAGAAAACGTAATGATAACAATTAAAAAATTTAGTTTTTCGATAAAAATTCATAAAAAAATGATGTGAGAGAATGAGTAGGCATTCAAAAAAAAAAAAATGCAAATGCATTGTAATCCGAGCCTCACTAATTATAATATTTCGACAAAATAATGTATCTAAAAATTATTTCTATATAATTCTATTATGCATTTTACGTTTCTATCATTATTTGAAAGACATATTGATAAACATGAGTGACACAGTCAAGATTAGTTATACGCTCGACCAAGTGAGCTGACTTCAAGTAACATGTAGACCATCAATCATTTAATTCAAAATCAAAAATTTTATATATTTTATCTTATTATTTTATACATTAAATCATACAATTTC
>NC_042493.1:104663084-104663285 GCF_005508785.2 Acyrthosiphon pisum
TCCAACTGTTTTACATATTGATTATAATTAAATTTGTATCCGTCAAAGAGTTTTTTTCTAGAAATATTTTACATTCCTCACATAATGATTGTTTAAGCAATTTATTTACAACAGCCTCCTCTATAAAAAATAATATATTTTGATCTTGCGTACTTAATTTTTTAAAGCTATCTAAGCTATAAGTATCTAAAATCATAGAAA
>NC_042493.1:104663385-104671885 GCF_005508785.2 Acyrthosiphon pisum
TGCAATCATTGATCTTACCATGAATAGAGATAACAAAATTTGATGGAAATATCATTGAATGGTGCTCCTTCCGTGATATGTTTACATCTTTGGTGCACGACAACAAACATTACGAAGATATTGAGCGTTTCCATTACCTGTTGTCTTATTTATTAGGTCCACAGTTAGCAATAGTAAAAGCGGTGCCACTTACAGCTGACAATTATTCTATTGCTTGGAATGCGCTTAATAATCGGTATGATAATAAGCGCCTATTGGTTACTGCGCACATTGAAAAACTATTTGCATTTGCGCCGTTAACAAAGGAATCTCCTGTATCACTTTCATTGTTCGTCAATACCTTTCGGGAAAATGTATCAGCTATACAAGCTCTTGGAGTTGGAGACTTAGCTGGTTTTATATTATTCTACATCGGTTCACGCGTTATTGATCCTTTGACACGACGATTATTTGAGGCTACTGTTGTGAAAAATGAAATACCTGATTTGAACTCATTATTAGATTTCGTATCACAACGATGTAACGTTTTGGAAAACGTCGGCAGTAGTTTTAGCATTAGTTGTGTGGAAAATAATGAAAAGACCTTAGGGAAGACAACGACTAAGAAGATCCAGGGCAAGAAGTCCGAGAAGACATCGTTAGCCGTGGTCAACCCCGCCAAGTCAAAAAAGTGTTTGTTTTGTGGACACCCACATGCAATTTACAAGTGTTTTGGATTCCGAAAGCTAACAGTTACCAGTCACCGCGATTTTGTCAATAAAAATCAATTATGTTTTGTTTGTTTGAACAGTGGACACACGAGCAGTGCGTGTCCTACGTCTTTTACGTGCCGTACGTGTTCGAGTAAACATAGTACATTACTACATTTGACAGATGATACTACAAAATCGAGTACCGATAAGACAAATGACAACTCCGAACGAGCTACAAGTTGTAATGCAACACAGTTTTCGGGAGTTACACATACGGAAACCACTGTTTTGTTGGGAACGGTCGTAGTTAGGGTTCGTGACAATACAGGAGCCTTACAAACAGTCAGGGCAGTGTTAGACAGTGGATCACAGGTGTCCGCAATGACAGTAGATTATGTCCACCGGTTAGGTTTGACGGGAAGGAAGTGTCCTGTTGAGGTCATTGGACTTTCCCAACAACCGGTTACCACTGTCAAAGGTCAGACTAATTTTAACTTTTTCCCTGTACAAGCCGACGCTCCCGAATTTAAGGTAACCAACGTCATTGTCTTACCTCGCATTATGTCGACGATGCCTAACAGAGTTTTGCCAACTGAGGTACGAGATCGCTATCGTCACCTTGTTTTTGCAGACCCCCAATTTGATCACCCTGCGCCAGTAGATATGTTGATTGGAGGAGACTTATATCCGTCCATCGTTCAATCTAGAGCTGACGTTATCCACACCGAGGGCTTACCATCAGCGATGAATACACAATTAGGTTGGGTCATAATTGGCGCGTTACAGAATAACACACATACTCCGCTTACATCCCTGTCAATTAGTACAACCCCTCCGCTCGAAGAGTTGATGCAGCGTTTTTGGACAGTAGAGGAGCCCACCGAGTCTACAATGCCAACTACACAAGACAAGCAATGTGAAGATTGGTTTGTTAGAACCACGAAACGAGACGCCACCAGTCGATTTTATGTTGGTTTACCATTTCAAACGATAGTATGTTCTACCGACATCGGATGTCAAGATGAGAAGTCGGTCGCTTTAGGATCATCCAGAACTTAAGCTCTTAACCGACTATATAATTTAGAACGTCGCCTTGAGAAGGATTCAGAATTGTATACTGCCTACCGGGCCTTCATGGACGATTACAGATCGTTAGGGCATATGAAGTTAGCGGCCGAGCCAGGCAAATATTTCATACCACACCACCCAGTGGTTAAACGTTGTAAAGAAGAACTGAAAATTCGTGTGGTGTTCGACGCCTCAGCTACTTCTTCATCCGGAGTCTCGTTAAATGACTGTTTGGTGACTGGACCAAAGCTTCAGACGGAAATCGGTGATGTCTTGTTGCGCAGTCGACTACACAAATTTGTTTTTACTGCTGACATAACTAAAATGTATCGGCAGATACGTCTACATGAACAAGATAGAGTTTATCAGCACAAACTATGGCGCAATTCGCCTAGTGACGAAGTGCAGGAATATGAGTTGTGTACGGTCACATACGGCGTAAGTTCGGCTCCGTTCTTAGCGATTCAATGCCTACAATAGCTCAACCTGGAGGATGGACCTGAGTTTCCACTCGTCAAAGATGTCCTGTTAGTTGACACATATGTGGATGATATTTTTGTTGGCGCTGACACTTTGGAGGACATTTTAGAAGCAAAAATCCAAATCATCGGCTTGCTAAATCGAGGTGGATTTAGCCTGAAAAAATGGACTAGCAATTGTCCCGAGATATTGAACACTATTGACATTGAAGACCGGGCTATGACACCGTGGATAGAGCCAACTAAGGAACAGGCCGTCAAGGTTTTAGGAGTACATTGGGACCCTATACTTGACACATTCGGTTATCATTCAACGATAGATCAAGTTACTCCTACAAAACGGTCAGTATTATCAACTGTTGCTCGTTTTTATGATCCAATCGGCGCGTTGGGTCCGATGGTTTTCTGGCCAAGTGTTTAATGCAGAAATTATGGATGGATAAACTAGATTGGGATACCCCATTGTCTTCAGGTCTGACTTTGATGTGGCAAGGTTTCATCGACAAACTTCCTGACTTAGCATGCTTGTCGCTACCACGACACATTGCAATAAATTAGGGACTCATAATTAAAAAAGCAAACTACAATCTCTAGATCCTTAAACAAAAATAATTTTCTTACTAATCAATTCAACAAAGTATGAATATTAAGAGGGCATGAGGTATTAAATTATGAAAAAAAATAGCTAGACTTAAAATCTTAAAAAAAAAATTGAAGGAGGATGTTGGCGCCCGCAGGCAAAAGAATTTTAGAAAACAAAAAAAAATTTCGAAAAAATTATAAATTAGGGATTCATATTTAAAATTGCAAACTACATTCTCTAGATTCTCAAACTGAAGAAACTAATCTCTCTACCTAATTTATCAGGGCATGAGGTATTCAATTATGAAAAAAATAGCTTAACTTAAAATCTTAAAAAAAAATTGAAGGAGGGTGTTTGCGCCCGCAGGCAAAAGCATTTTAGAAAACAAAAAAGAAATTTAGAAAAAATTATAAAGAAGGGATACTGAAGATATCAAATTACAATCCCCGTAGTCTTAAATAGAAAAAACCATTCTTGCTCATCAATTCATCAAAGTATGATTATTATGAGAGCACTATGTAGTTAATGTTGAAAAAATTAAGCCACACTTAAAATAATAAAAAAAAAATTGAAGAGGGTGTTGGCGCCCGCAGGCAAAAGCATTTTAGACGACAAAAAAATAATTTAGACAAAATTTTAATGGAGGGACTCATACTTAAAAAGGCAAACTACAATCTCTAGATCCTTAAACAGAAATAATATTCTTACTAATCAATTCAACAAAGTATGAATATTATGAGGGCACCAGATAAAAGCATTTTAGAAAACAAAAAAAAAATTTAGAAAAAAATATAAAAAAGGGACTCATTTTTAAAATTGCAAACTACATTCTCTAGATTCTCAAACTGAAGAAACTAATCTCTCTACCTAATTTATCAGGACATGAGGTATTCAATTATGAAAAAAATAGCTTGACTTAAAATCTTAAAAAAAAAATTGAAGGAGGGCGTTGGCGCCCGCAGGCAAAAGCATTTAAAAAAACCAAAAAAAAATTTAGAAAAAATTATAAAGAAGGGACTCATACTTAAAAAGGCAAACTACAATCTCTAGATCCTTAAACAAAAATAATATTCTAACTAATCAATTCAACAAAGTATGAATATTATGAGGGCACCAGGTAATCAATGATGAAAAAAATTAGCCACACTTAAAATCATAAAAAAAAAAAGAAGAAGGGTTTTGGCGGCCGCAGGCAAAAGCATTTTAAAAAACAAAAAAAAAATTTAGAAAAAATTATAAAGAAGGGACTCATACTTAAAAAGGCAAACTACAATCTCTAGATCCTTAAACAAAAATAATTTTCTTACTAATCAATTCAACAAAGTATGAATATTAGGAGGGCATGAGGTATTAAATTGTGAAAAAAAATAGCTAGACTTAAAATCTTAAAAAAAATGATATAATATCATTGTATAAGAAAAACGATTCTGAGCGGAGACGGTATGTCAGTCTAGGTATAAGACATAATATTATATTATAGTCTATACTCTATAGTATTTAAAAAAAATTGACCTATAATAGGTACCTAAAATAAATTCCAAATTAATCATATCATAATATCTATTAGGTACTTATAACGCGTTATACATCAACAAAAAACCGTGGTACTATCATAGATATATAATAGTATACTTTAGAAGTTTCAAGTACCCACGAATAATATTATACAATCACAACAAAATAACTAAAATAGTTATCCTAGGTTTTTAATATGTAATTTCGTCCAAATTTGTACTTAAAATAACTATAAAAATAAACTGTGTAAATGTATTTTTTAGATTTTTTGGTAACAGAATTAAGTACTTACGTGGAATCTTGTTTTAAATTTTCAATTCTTAGATACAAAAATTGAACATTTTATACATTTTTAACTACAAAATAATTTTTCAAATTAAAATTTGATAAATTTTGTCAAAATTTGATCTTTAAATGCTTATAAAAAAAAATTGTGCCTATGTATTTTTAATATTTTTCAACTGATATTGTAACAATATATCAGGTTTGTATTAAATTTATACACTTTTTGGCCCAACAGATAAAACTTTATTGATATTTATAGAAAAAAAACTAAAAAAATTGAAAACTGAAAATGAGTAAAAATAAGAATTTCAAAGGCTCATACAAATTTAATTTGGCTTTCTTATAGACATTTTTTTTTTTTGATAAATGTAGAAAATCTTATAAGGAATCTCGTATTACATTTTCATATCTTAGATTTAAAAAGAAAAATATTTATGAATTTCTAACTCGAAATAATTTGCAAATTTTCGTGATTTTTCCATATTTTGTATAAATGGAAAATGAAAATGTCCGTAAAGAGCTCAATATAAATCAAAATATTTTGAAAATGCTATGGTGTATAGAAAATGCTAAGATAAACATTCAGTCAAAATTTCATGTATCTACGGTCATTTTTTTTAATGTTACACCAAAAATCAAATTCAATTTTGTGAAAAATCGATTTTGCGTAAAAATTCCCGTTTTTCATTAATTTTTCTTTTGTTTTTCCCAGCGTTTTTGAAAACTACTGGGAAATTTAAATTTTGACTTCCCCAATGCAACAACGATATTCACTTTCTGATCGAACAAGATACTGAAGTTGAAAATCGTAGCATTATTTCGACAACTTATCGTGTACACAGACACAAAAAAAATAAAAAAAAAAACACATCATTGTAAAATCAATACATTAATCGTTCCACTCAGAATCTAATACTATGCAATATAAATACATACTACGCTGACAAATTTAAGTGAAGGATCAGAAAAAAGTCCTGGTCTAACGACGTCGTTATTTTGTTGTTCCCATCCTACAGCGAACACGTATAGGACACTGCAGATGACAATGACAGTTAAGGACAAACCAATGACCCATGTGACCTTTTTGAAATTTAGTAACATCTCGTGAACGTATGAAAAGCTTACAACATACAACCTTCCTGTCTGATTCGCTTAACGTTGCTCTTGTTTATTATTTGTACTTAAACGTCTTAGATCGGCACGTACCAATTATGTAGGTAATTGAGAAAACCGTTGCGCGTTTGTTTTGTAAGAAAAAAAGTACATACGTTTTCGAAAAAATGCTAAGTTTATATGACGTATACAATATACATAATATAGATATATTGTAACTGTACTCCTATTATGAGTATTAAAAAATATAATAGTCAAAGCTAGAAGTTAGATTACAATGGTTAGATAGGTAATATGATTGAATAGTGAATACTGATTAGAATAATGATTTTAGTAATCTATGCTGACTATATTATGTTATGTAATGACCAGGCACGCCCGCTGATAGATAATAAGTAGCTCACTATATACTTCAAAAATACTTTTATTAACAATATAAGTTGTGGAGGGCTTTGCCCAGTACCCATAATAATGTACTACAGTTAAGAGGCCTCGCCACTGCTGTCAATTTTAGTTCAAAAGACCTTAAGTTTTAACAAAATTTAAGTTAGTCTACGTTGTCCGATTTTTATTCTGAAAAACCTGAACTCACCAAAAAATTGTACCTTATGTCCTTATATCATTGTAAACTGTAATTGATTAAAAATTGCCTAAATATTTCCCCTCAAATAATAGCCGTAGCGAGGCCCAATAACGAAATTAATAATAATATCATTATAGTGACCAAAATAAATGTACGCGTGGTATTACCGTTCATTCATCACTGTACCCTATATTATGGTTCAATAGACGACGGTTTCTTAGAATAGGTATATACAGTATAGGTTTATAGGTACTTAAAAGTTAAAACGAATACTTATTTAATCAACAAAAAGATAGGTACCTACTTAAGACATGTTGATACGTATTGAACTATTTAGTTTAATTTAACGATTCATATCAATACTTCAAATTGTGTGAACAATGTACAAAATATGTATGTATGCTGAATATAAACTTATAAGTTATAACATTAAAAATGACGAGTTGTTATTAGGTATTTGATAAGGACAACCAAATTGTTTGATATTTTAATAAATTAAACGTACTTAAGTTATTTAACACGGCTTTAGATAGATCTAAACGACTGGATTATACGACTGATAATAATTTTTTTTTATATTTTTATGAAATATAATTAAATGGTAAAAAACTATTCGCTAAAAACTTTTAGCGTCCAATATAATTTAGCCAATTTGAATTGAATATTATTTTACAGTAGAATTATTAAACGGTTCTTTTGTAAACGAATGAGAATGAATGTAAACTTTCTTAGCAATATTAGATGTGTTTATTTCGATACTGGTACGCCATTTGTGTTCAATATTTGAATAATGTTATTACTTATTATTATGTGCTTGATGAGCTGGGTATCAGCGCCTATGTGGTGGTATTTGTTATGCTTTTATGATTTCTCCTACTTATTAGGTTTCGGCGTGTAACCCAAACACCGTGGCTCCCAGTGCTGACAAATATCACCACCCCACATTCGGAGGAAAGAGGCTCTTGTCAACACTATAACTTCATACTTAAACTACAAAAGATCACTACTGTTCAAAATGCTAAGAGATAAACCAATAAACAGATTCAAATCCAGAAAACCATCAAAGAACAGCAAAGAACTTAATCAACACTCAATTATGTAGTATAGTAAATCATGGAATGAAGAGTGGGCAAAAGCACATGTTACAAATAAAGATCTTATTACTAGACCCGGTCAAAATATGGAAGGCTTGTTACTACCCAGAAATCAATGGACAACAATTAATCGGATTAGGACAGGACAGGGAAGATGTCCCTGATGGGGATCTTTATTATTCAAATGGAAAGATAGTCCTACAAAGATAGTGCAGCGTGTGATTGTAGGGAAGTGGAACAGACCATGAAATACATTGTGGAATCGTGTACCCAGAGGCGGTTTGACATTTTTCAGTTGGTGGTTCAACAATAGTTAAAAAACTTACCTAATTTTTATTAGTTTTTTGACATTTATTATTTATTTTAATACATGCTTAATAATTGTGATGATATAATAAATTAAGTACCCAATTATAAATAACCAAGTGAAATAGTTCACATTTTAATATTTTTTTTTATTAGTTTTCATCTTTTATAACTGTTTTTTAACTTAAAATTTGTCGAAAGTCCGAATTAATAACATTATTAATTCTTTATATATGTTGAACCAAAATCGTATGATGCTTTAATTCCAAATTTTATTTTCATTCGAAAATCATTTCGAAACTTATATACTCTCACGAGGCCAATATCTTCATTTATTTCATTGAGATTTGGTAAGTAACAAAAAAAATGTTGGTTAAT
Organism: Acyrthosiphon pisum; assembly: GCF_005508785.2. NCBI lineage: Eukaryota > Metazoa > Arthropoda > Insecta > Hemiptera > Aphididae > Acyrthosiphon > Acyrthosiphon pisum. The sequence continues at coordinate 104,671,482 of NC_042493.1, forward strand.
ATTCTTTGTGAATCCTACGTGAACACGATCATGTTCAGTGGGGCCATTATTCTGTTGAAACAAATAAAATCGTACTCTTTAATATGAAAAATAAGGAACAACATTTTATACTGTGTATAGAAAAAATAATTTTATTACATAATCTCATGAAACTATGAAAGATAGAAAATGAATGCTTAGTGCTTTAAAATTTTGAACGCCGAAAAATGAAATATATTATATGATACAAAAAATGTAAAAAAAACAAGAAATAATAATTTAAATGGAAAAAAAAGACATCGGACAAGACGAGGTGATGTGAGGGGGACATGATGGTGAGTTGGTGGTGCTGATGACATTGGTACTGGTATACCACCACTGGTCACCTCTACAACGTTCTCACGGCCCGTCCTGCGGGACGGACG
>NC_042493.1:104671935-104674875 GCF_005508785.2 Acyrthosiphon pisum
TTAATAGTGATGACATTTACCATTATCATATTTGAATGACACTACATTGATAAATTTTGGTTTCCTTAAATCTATTATACTATGTCAAATTTTCGGCATACATCAATATATTTATGAAAATAATATTAATACACTAAATACATATTATTATATATGTAAATTTCAAATAAATTTGAATCTAAATAAATGTGTGTGAGTGTGTGTTATTCGTCTCAATTATTTTAATTGTATATTATATTATTATGTCTTAAACTGTTTTATAGGGCTCAACCCGTTAATAAATAATTAAATAAAATGTACTTAGAAGTTTAATTTAAATCATCGATTAAAATTAATTATCAGGATACAGAACCTAATCTAGCATTAGTTCATAATACTCTTGACAGTTTGCTGTATTCCCAATTTATGTGAAACTTATTGCCTATACTGTCTATACCGGTCTCAAATAAAAGGCTATTGGTTAATATAAATCAATAGTTTTTAGTAACAATAAATACATATATCATCTACAGCTTAAATAAAATTTGTATTACTGTCCTAAAATATTGTACAAGATTGTTGATTTTTAATCACCTAAAATTCTCGTTTTTCTGATGTTATGATTTCATAAATACCGTTCGGACCGAACCACGAAAATACCTCGCAGTGCGTTGAGAGCTACGTCTTTTACGTGCCGTACGTGTTCGAGTAAACATAGCACATATCAACATTTGACAGATGCTGCTACAAAATCGAGTACCGATAAGACTTATGACAACTCTGAACGAGCCACTACAAGTTGTAATGCAACACAGTTTTCGGGAGTTCCACATACGGAAACCACTGCTTTGTTGGGAACTGTCGTAGTTAGGGTTCGTGACAATACAGGAGCCATACAAACAGTCAGGGCAGTGTTAGACAGTGGATCACAGGTGTCCGCAATGACAGTAGATTTTATCCACCGGTTAGGTTTGACCCAAAAGAAGTGTCCTGTTGAGGTCATCGAACTTTCCCAACAACCGGTTACCGTTGTCAAAAGTCAAACTAATTTTAATTTTTTCCCTGTACAAGCCGACGCTCCCGAGTTTAATGTAACCAACGTCATTGTCTTACCTTGCATCATGTTGACGATGCCTAACAGAGTTTTGCCAGCTGAGGTACGAGATCGCTATCGTCACCTTGTCTTTTCCGACCCCCAATTTGATCACCCTGCGCCAGTAGATATGTTGATTGGAGGAGACTTCTATCCATCCGTCATTCAATCTAGAGCTGACGTTATACACACCGAGGGCTTACCATCAGCGATGATTACACAATTAGGTTGGGTCATTGTTCGGAACGTGAAGCAGTTATACGGCGTCCTGGTTCATATCGGCAAATGTGTTGCTGCAATATGCAGGCCACCCGGCACCTATGCCCAGTACCGTTCGACCTACCGTCCGACTCACCACGTTACCTACCGACCGACCGTTCATAGCTATTTTTGTTACCGTTACCGTCATTGTTTTTGGTGTATCTTTCTGAACACGCACCGTCATCACTACCAGTACCGTCCACCAACCATTACCTTAAGCCGTTGATTGTCCAGCGGACTGCTGTCGCCCAACACGGTTTTTATATACATATATATTTTGTTATTATTGTTATTATTTCGTAATTAGTTTTACTAATTTTATTATTATTTATTTGTATTAATTATTGCCCTCCGCTGGCCAGCACTATTGTGCCCCCTACTTCACCTAAAGAATTATTATTATTATCATTTTTATTTGAATAGTAGCACCCGGTGACACCGTGGCAAACATAAGTTTTTGCACCATTATTTATCTTTTTGATTCTTACATAACGATAAGACAGTCCACTCCTACCTCCCGATCATTTACAGTCATAATTGGTGCGTTACAGAATAACACACATACTCCGCTTACATCCCTGTCAATTAGAACAACCCCTCCACTCGAAGAGTTGATGCAGCGCTTTTGGACAGTAGAGGAGCCCACAGAGTCTACAATGACAACTAAACAAGACAAGCAATGTGAAGTTTGGTTTGTTAGAACCACGAAACAAGACCACCAGTCGATTTTATGTTGGCTTACTATTTCGAACGATTCTCGTTATTCTGATATTATGATTTATAATACAATAATTAATACCAATGTGATATATTTTGTACTACTCACAGTTATTCCGTTACAATAAATAAATGTATAAACAAAATGTATCAATGTAGATATGAGAATGGTAAATGTCATCAATATTAAATGTGATTCAATATTTAATTACATTACTACATCTCCAAGGAATGAGTCATCGATAAGATTTCTTTATACAAACTTTATCAAAACATCAATTACTTTTAATCATCTTAAAAAAAATTAAATACTGGTATGTTTGTTTTAAATGCAGTAAATATTTTTATACCTATTAAGAGATTCGATCCCGTTTTTGTTCATTACCAACGTAATATACATATCATAACGGTAATGACTATTCCGTAGCCATCGAAAAAGACTTCTGAATATATAAAACCGTCATGAGAATGAGTTCCACTTTAAAATATGAATCTTTAGGCTCTCAACGCACTGCGATGTATTTTCGCCGTCCGTTGACTTGACTCGATGCAGTACAGTATTAAGTTCTTCATACGTCAGGACCCTGTCTTGAATAATTCATAGTAAAAGGGTTTTCGTTGATTTTACGGCAGCCTCCCATAAACCACCCATGTGAGGGGAGGCTGGAGGGTTGAAGTGTCAGCGGATTTGATTATCTACCGCATTTTCCACACAGCGAGGTCCTTTCAGTATGGAGTATACTTCTTGTAGATATCGGTTCGTTCCTACGAAATTCGTTCCACAATCGCTATAAATGTCTGAACATCTCCCTCTTCGTCCAATAAACCGATCAAGTGCAGCTATAAACAATTGAGTCGATAGGTCGGAAACTAGTTCAATGTGAACTGCT
>NC_042493.1:104674925-104688810 GCF_005508785.2 Acyrthosiphon pisum
TCGCCGCCAGATTGAAATCAATAGTGTTTATTTAACAATAAATACATAATATATCGGCTACAGCTTAAATAAAAGTTATATTACTGTCCTACAATACTGTACAAGATAGTTGATTTTTAATCACCTAAGATTCTCGTTTTTCTGATATTATGATTTATAATACAATAATTAATACCATATGTGTTTCAAAATTCCTACCAAATTATACATATTATATGCCCATATAATATTATTTTATACAATATTACTGATTATAATTGGGTTCGCTTGACTATTATATACCGAATGAACGAAATTTTACAAAATATACTATACTAGAAAGTATAGGAATGTCATAATCACAGCAGTGTCATAAACACACAAAAAAAAATTAAGGTGACATAAAAAAATGAAAAAATATTATCTTTAACGATTAAAACAGTTTAATTAATCTGGACACCTTTAGACGTAAAACATATCCCGCATTGAATTAGAGTCGCTTAAAAACATTTTCTAACTCATTTATATTTTTGATTTTAGTGATCACAGTATCCGACAATCATTAAGTTTAGGTAATACGCATTATGACTATAGACTATATTTATAACATTCTAGTTTGATGAAGTTGTTGACTTAACACCAAAAGCTAAGCTAACACAAAACATCAGTTTTACTCAAGAATGATTGAAATTACCATAACCTTTGAGTTTCAAGCAAAAAATGTATTTTACGATAAATTACAATTATTTATTTACTTATAACAGATATCAAAAATTAATAAAATATTTAAAAGTATAACAACGTTAAACTCAAAATCAAATAACTTTTTAATATTCAATAAAACTCTTTCCCCACAAAAATAATTTTCAAGAGATATTTTGCTACCTGAAGCCATCCTGAATGTTGAAAATCAAAGCATATTTTACATAACACACCATATTTTGTCCCGATGACAAACGGATCAAATTGTCACCTTATTCATATCTAAAAAAATTTGGCCCATGTAGCCAAAGCGTATCTCAATTTTGGCCTGCCGTAAAAAAGGTATGGTAATGATATAGGTGTAATGGAAAAATTTGTAGGATCGTACATCGTTATATGTATTTGTGTATTAGTTAATATAAATCAATAGTGTTTAGTAACAATAAATACATATATCGGCTACAGCTTAAATAAAAGTTATATTACTGTCCTACAATACTGTACAAGATAGTTGATTTTTAATCACCTAAGATTCTCGTTATTCTGATATTATGATTTATAATACAATAATTAATACCAATGTGATATATTTTGTACTACTCACAGTTATTCCGTTACAATAAATAAATGTATAAACAAAATGTATCAATGTAGATATGAGAATGGTAAATGTCATCAATATTAAATGTGATTCAATATTTAATTACATTACTACATCTCCAAGGAATGAGTCATCGATAAGATTTCTTTATACAAACTTTATCAAAACATCAATTACTTTTAATCATCTTAAAAAAAATTAAATACTGGTATGTTTGTTTTAAATGCAGTAAATATTTTTATACCTATTAAGAGATTCGATCCCGTTTTTGTTCATTACCAACGTAATATACATATCATAACGGTAATGACTATTCCGTAGCCATCGAAAAAGACTTCTGAATATATAAAACCGTCATGAGAATGAGTTCCACTTTAAAATATGAATCTTTAGGCTCTCAACGCACTGCGATGTATTTTCGCCGTCCGTTGACTTGACTCGATGCAGTACAGTATTAAGTTCTTCATACGTCAGGACCCTGTCTTGAATAATTCATAGTAAAAGGGTTTTCGTTGATTTTACGGCAGCCTCCCATAAACCACCCATGTGAGGGGAGGCTGGAGGGTTGAAGTGTCAGCGGATTTGATTATCTACCGCATTTTCCACACAGCGAGGTCCTTTCAGTATGGAGTATACTTCTTGTAGATATCGGTTCGTTCCTACGAAATTCGTTCCACAATCGCTATAAATGTCTGAACATCTCCCTCTTCGTCCAATAAACCGATCAAGTGCAGCTATAAACAATTGAGTCGATAGGTCGGAAACTAGTTCAATGTGAACTGCTGTTGTTACCATACGTACAAAAATATAAATGTACGCCTTTGTGACCTTTATTTTTCGAATCATTGCTGCTATTACCTGGAAGGGTCCAGCAAAATTTACACCGGTTCTACTAAATGGTTTTATTTGGGAAATACGGAAAGACGGTAGATTTCCCATGATAGGTTGGGCCAAGCGAGGTTTTGCACGGAAACATGGTATGCATCGATGGATTCTTTGTTTGACGACACTTCGGGATGAAAATATCCAGTAATTTTGACGTAGTAAATATTGTACCGTTTGTGGTCCTGGATGTCCGTTTTTTCGGTGGGTAAAGTCGATTAGGAGTTCAGTCAATCGCGAAGACTTTGGCATCAATAAGGGATGTTTTTCATTGTAAGGAATTTCAGCATATCCTAAACGACCGCGCACCATCAGCAAGTGGTCGTCGTCCAGAAACGGTGTTAATTTCCTTAAATGCTTCGGAGCTTGTTTTCCCATTGAGTGCTCTTTTTTCTCGTCTGAAAAATATATGTTTTGAGTCCAGCGTACTAAGGATCGAAGTGCTCTCTCCGTTTCGTCTGTAGTAGGTGGAGAAGTGATCGGCAAGGACGGTTTTTTCCCAAGACGATCTCGAAGTCTTAACCAATAGACGGTGAATCTTAAAACTTTTGGTAAATTGTCTGATTGATAAAGAAGCCGGCAGTGTTCCTCTTTTTCTCGGGACAAAAGCGTAATGCGTTTTTCTTCATTTTCTTCCTCTGAACAACTAATAGGACTCACCGTACTTTCCACAGGCCATTCTCTTTCAGGTTGTTTGAGAAACAGAGGACCTTGCCACCATATGTCGTGGCTGGCTAAAATGTCGGGTCTGAGCCCACGGGATGCGCAGTCCGTTGGGTTGTCGTTGGTTGGTAGGTGTAACAATTTTCCACATGAGTCTGTTCTTGAATTTTGGATACTCGATTTGCTACGAATGTTTTGAGTCGTGAGGTCGAACTTCTTATCCACTGTAGCGTTAACGTGGAGTCAGACAACGCGGCAACATTTTCTATATCGATTGCGGACAAGTTATCTTGCGCAAACGCAAGAAGACGAGCTAGTAACCAAGCACTACATAACTCTAGTCTCGGAACAGATATCTTCCTAGCCGGTGCTATCTTAGATTTTCCCATCAAGAGATGACACTTTACTTCCGTGCCAGTATCAATTCTTAGGTACACGGCCGCCGCATACGCTGCTTCAGAGGCATCACTAAACCCGAGTAACTCGTACGTAGCATTTGGATGGGTAACCATGCGAGGAATTTTCAGGGTAGCTAGAAGGGGTAACTCTCGGTGGTATTGGGTCCAAGAGGTCATTGCTTCTTCCGGTATTGTTTCATCCCAATTTACTCCAACCAACCAGAGGTATTTCATTAATCTTTTTAAATCCGTTGTAACAGGAGTGAGAAGGCCGAGAGGATCATAGATACGCGCAATTTCTGATAGTATTACTCGTTTGCTGAATTTTACTGGACAGGGTTGATATAGGTAGCTGAGTGAGTCCACTTTCAGGTCCCACATTAAACCGAGAACTTTCATGCAGCATGAATCACGTTCTTCGAAAGTAATTGGAAGTACTTGTCGGTGTTCCATCGGAATACGAGTTAAAAGTTGCTCAGAGTTGCTTGACCAATTTCGCAGTTCGAACTTACCCTTTTCGAATAATGTGATTAGGTTTTGTGTCAATTCGAGCGCTTCGCTTAGAGTACTTGTACCTGTTACTATGTCATCGACATAGAGATCCTGATGAACGATAGCTTTTAATGTTTCATCGTTAGACGCTTCATCGTCGATCAATTTATGTAGCGTACGAATCGAAATAAACGGAGAACATTTTTGACCAAACGTAACTCTATTCATTTCATATTCCTGCACAGGCTCCTCTGGGTTGAATCTATATAACAATCGCTGATAGGGACGATGGGTTTCGGTTACAACTATTTGACGAAACATATTTTTTATATCTGCAGTAAACACAATGGGATGTAGACGAAACCGCAAAATTATCCCGTGTAGGTCTTGTTGGAGCTTCTTTCCGCAATAGAGGTTATCGTTCAATGACATCCCAGAAGATGTTTTTGCCGAGGCATCGAAAACAATTCGCATTTTTGTGGTTGTTCTATCAGGCCGTATAACTACATGATGCGGAATGTAATAAGTGTTCTGTTCATTTGTAAGGGTTTGATTTAATTTGGTCATATGGGTGGTATCTAGGTAATCCCTCATTTCTTTGTTATACTCCTCGCGCAAAACAGGATTTTTTGCAAATCGGTTTTCTAAATGATATAAACGGTTCAAGGCTTGATCTTTTGACCGTCCAAGTTGAGGAGGGTTTTTCAGGAAGCGTAAATGGACTACGTACCTACCGTCTGGTTGACGCGTTGTGGTTAACTGGTATATAAACTGGCTCACACTCTAAATCCGCCGGACAACTTTTTTCGACATTTGGAACTTCTTCCACTTCAAAAAAGCGTTTTAAGGTATGGTTAACGGATTCCAGTGTTGAACACATTGTGACAATCTTATTTTTCGTAGCGCATGAGGTTCCACCCATCCAAAAACTGTGGATAAAGCGATTGGTTGACCGGAGTTACCAACTCTTTTATCTCCTAAGATGAGTTGTGGAAACACATCTGCTCCTAATAGAATGCCGACAGGTAGTGGTTTGTTGTGATCAGGTTCTGCTATAATTAACCCAACTGTATGTGGCCAATGATCCGTAAAAATCCGTTCTGATGGTATAGGACCGGTTATGCGGGGTAATATTAAAGCGTTAACATTAAATTGGGGGTTTTCGAGACCTACTGGCCGTACGTTAATGGTGGTACTTCCTTTAACGACTGGAACCTGGGTACCGGCCAGAGCTTGTACCACAATATCTCGACTTTCTCGCTGAAGTCCCAACAGATGTACACAGCGTTCGGTCACGAAACTGCTTTGGCTAGCACTATCTAATAAAGCTCTTACGTTAACGGAATACCCATGTCTCGTTTGCACAACCACGGTAGCCGTTGGCAAAAGGACTGATTTACGAACACTGATTGTTGCGGTAGCTGCGAACGTCACGAGTTCGGCAGTAACGGTTTTTTCGGTGTTTGAAAGACGTAACATAGTGTGGTGCTTCCCACCACAATCTTTACAAGTTTTCGGGTTTTTGCAGTCTACCACTCTATGTGCACTGAAGCATCGGAAACACCCGTTCAACTCTTATCGCTTATCAAACACTACACACTGTGAAGTAGCCAGAGCCCAGAGGGGGGGGGGGGGGGGTTGGGTGTTCAAAAGTAGCTATAAATAGTCATAAATTATATATTACTGTCAATATATATGTGTATAATTCTCTCAGCCCCTGACTAATATGTATAATGTATATACAATGCCCTATTTCAATGGACAATGCAGACATTTATATACTTAAGTACTTTACATAATGACCAAAACACAGTGGGAAATTACAATTAAAAATATGGAAAACAGTTTTGTTTTCTCAATAATTTACAATTCAATACACATGTTTATATAATTCAGGTACAATTAAAAACCATATTTTATTATAATTATTTTAGTTTTATAATAACATAAAAATCATATGTTCAGAATAATATTTTTATTATTTCAATTATATTTTTTTTAGTTTTTATTTTTTAAAGAATCAAATAATATATTTTAAAATAATATAGGCCCTAGCTTCGATCACTAGATGGTTTTGAAAACATCGACTTCTGACGTGTGGGTGAAACAAGCGCATTGTACAAAATTGGACTTTTATCTCTAGCTGCTTTCGCCTTATCCCAATCAGACACAGTTTTGTCCAACGCCTTTTGAAGGTTGAATGATGATTTATCATATTTCGAAGAAGACGAAAATGTATCTCTAGCTGCCTTCGCCTTATCCCAATCAGACACAGTTTTGTCCAACGCCTTTTGAAGGTTGAATGATGATTTACCATCTTTCGAAGACGACGAAGAAGAAAACATGTCGTTGGTAGTCTAAAAAAAAAAAAACGATGAGATTATAACAATTACATCTTTACAATTATTTTAAACCTCAACTTCTTTTATTTTGACATTTTATGTCTTTGCTTTGACACATAGAATCGAAAAACGTTACGTTACATAAAGCGTTACGTTACATATTACCATGGCAACAATTTATATATTATTTTTAAATTTCCGATGGAATGTTTTGTATATAAATGGTTGCCATGGTGATATGTAAAACATATTATTCATATAGAGTTGGGAATTTTAAATCAATTGATGTATAAACACATTAATTGATAGTTTATGTTTACTATAGTTATAACTTTTAGGTTTCTAATAAAAAATAGAAGTATTAGATAGTAACAATACGTTATTTGGTTTAAATATTTTTCTCCATGCCTAACGTAACTTGTTTCGACATGTAAAAATAAATATAATTTGTACCAATATTAATATGTTATATATTTCAAAATATTGAAAATCCTCAAAAATTAGGTGGCATACACAATATTAGGTAGGTGTAATATGGCTATATGGCTATATAGGCTATATGGCTGTAGAAATCTAAATGTATGTCTGTTAAACAAAGTGAATACTTACCTAAAACCATTACTTAGTATACGTTTTCTTAGTTATTTTTCTAAATGCTAACAATAAAAGGTCATAATTATAGCCGGGATTGCAATGCACTAATAAAACCCAAAATATATCCTAAAAATGCAAAATGATGCACTTCATTTAATTTAGTTTTAAACCAAAAAAATTTTTATTGAATTCAAAAGTTTCCTAGGGCTACATAATTTCTAGTTTTTTTTACGTATACTTTTAACGTGAAAAAAAAATATTCTCATTTAATTTAACAGCACACGTTAAAATATAAATGTTATATTTTTGAGTAAAAATCTTGAAATAATACTTAAAAAGATAATTGTATGTGTTAATTTCCTTAAGAACTATAAAATGTTTTAAGAAATAAAAAAATGAACTGAAATCAATTGAAAATTATTAAAAAACGCAAAATATTTATCTTTCTTTTTTGAATCTAAGTACCCAAATGAAACTATAATATGCATTTTTACTGTAAACACATACAACGCTTAAGTAATTTTTAGGAACAAAACAACAGCATAGACATATTAAGAATTCTTGATATTATGTCTTTGGGCAGTAGAAGCCACCTACCCAAGTACCTATACATACTTATAAGTTAATAATTGTATTAACATAATACATATTACGAAAAATTCCAAATATTCCTATACAAAAATTAAATGTATTCGATCCCATATGTGTTTCATAGTTCCTACGAAATTATACATATTATGTGCCTATATAATATTATTTTATACAATATTACTGATTATAATTAAGTAAAAAAATTGGGTTCGCTTGACTATTATATACCGAAAGTATAGGAATGTCATAATCACAGCAGTGTCATAAACACACAAAAAAAAATTAAGGTGACATAAAAAAATGAAAAAATATTATCTTTAACGATTAAAACAGTTTAAGTAATCTGGACACCTTTAGACGTAAAACATATCCCGCATTGAATTAGAGTCGCTTAAACACATTTTCTAACTCATTTATATTTTTGATTTTAGTGATCACAGTATCCGACAATCATTAAGTTTAGGTAATACGCATTGTGACTAATGACTATATTTATAACATTCTAGTTTGATGAAGTTGTTGACTTAACACCAAAAGCTAAGCTAACACAAAACATCAGTTTTACTCAAGAATGATTGAAATTACCATAACCTTTGAGTTTCAAAAATTTCATAGTCAGTATTAATCAAGCGAAAAATGTATTTTACGATAAATTTACAATTATTTATTTACTTATAACGTAAACAACGTTACACAGATATCAAAAATGAATAAAATATTTAAACGTATAACAACGTTAAACTCAAAATCAAATAACTTTTTAACATTCAATAAAACTCTATTCCCACAAAAAAAATTTTCAAGAGATATTTTGCTACCTGAAGCCATCCTGAATGTTGAAAATCAAAGCATATTTTACATAAAACACCATATTTTGTCCCGATGACAAACGGATCAAATTGTACCTAACCTTATTTAAATAAAATCAATATTTCTTACCGTTATAAAAATGATGTAAAAATGAGTTGTTGTTTTCTTTCTTGATGTATAGGAGACAGAATAAATTACAATACAAAATACAGAAATATTTTAATGTTGAACAAATGTGAACTGACTTTTGAATAAACGCTTATCGTTTTTCACGTTGGGTTTTTATAAAGAAATATTATCGATGACTCATTCAATTGAGATATAGCAATGTAATTAAGTATTTAATCATATTTAATAGTGATGACATTTACCATTCTCATATTTGAATGACACTACATTGATAAATTTTGGTTTCCTTAAATCTATTATACTGTGTCAAATTTTCGGCATACATCAATATATTTATGAAAATAATATTAATACACTAAATACATATTATTATATATGTAAATTTCAAATAAATTTGAATCTAAATAAATGTGTGTGTGTGTTATTCGTCTTAATTATTTCAATTGTATATTATATTATTATGTCTTAAACTGTTTTATAGGGCTCAACCCGTTAATAAATAATTAAATAAAATGTACTTAGAAGTTTAATTTAAATCATCGATTAAAATTAATTATCAGGATACAGAACCTAATCTAGCATTAGTTCATAAGACTCTTGACAGTTTGCTGTATTCCAATTTATGTGAAACTTATTGCCTATACTGTCTATACCGGTCTCAAATAAAAGGCTTTTAGTTAATATAAATCAATAGTTTTAAGTAACAATAAATACATATATCTTCTACAGCTTAAATAAAATTTGTATTACTGTCCTAAAATATTGTACAAGATTGTTGATTTTTAATCACCTAAAATTCTCGTTTTTCTGATATTATTATTTCATAAAAACCGTTCGGTCCGAACCACGAAAATACCTCGCAGTGCGTTGAGAGCCTAAAGATCCATATTTTGTTGTAACCGTCATAAGAATGGTTTTAAATATTCAGAAGTCTTATTCGATTGCTACGGAATAGTCATTACCGTTATGATATGTTTATTACGTTGGTAATAAACAAAAATGGGATCGAATATCTTATTAGGTATTAGTGCTTTTAACACAAACATCCGAGTTTTGAACTTTTATTTTATGATGATTACTTAAAAAAATAATTAATAATAATTAATGTTTTGATAAAGTTTATTAAAAAATGTTATCGATGACTCATTAATTAGTGTTATCATTTAGTAATGTTATTGAATATTTAATCATATTTAATAGTGAAGACATTTACCGATTTCTTATTTAAATGACACTACATTGATAAGTTTTGGTTTTCTTAAATCTATTATACTATGTAAAATGATAGGCATATGTCAATATATTTATTAAAATAATATTAATATACTAAATATCCAAAGAATGTTGGCCCATGAAGCCAAAGCGTATCTCAATTTTGGCTTGCCGTAAAAAAAGGTATGGTAATGATATAGGTGTAACGGTAAATTTGTAGGATCGTACAGCTTTATACGTATTTGTGTATTAGTTAATATAAATCAAAAAAAAAAATTAATTAATAATAATTAATGTTTTGATAAAGTTTATTCAAAAATGTTATCGATGACTCATTCCTTGGAGATGTAGTAACGTAATTAAATATTTAATCATGTTTAATAGTGATGACATTTACCATTATCATATTTGAATGACACTACATTGATAAATTTTGGTTTCCTTAAATCTATTATACTATGTCAAATTTTCGGCATACATCAATATATTTATGAAAATAATATTAATACACTAAATACATATTATTATATTATATGTAAATTTCAAATAAATTTGAATCTAAATAAATGTGTGTGAGTGTGTGTTATTCGTCTCAATTATTTCAATTGTATATTATATTATTATGTCTTAAACAGTTTTATAGGGCTCAACCCGTTAATAAATAATTAAATAAAATGTACTTAGAAGTTTAATTTAAATCATCGATTAAAATTAATTATCAGGATACAGAACCTAATCTAGCATTAGTTCATAAGACTCTTGACAGTTTGCTGTATTCCCAATTTATGTGAAACTTATTGCCTATACTGTCTATACCGGTATCAAATAAAAGGCTATTAGTTAATATAAATCAATAGTTTTTAGTAACAATAAATACATATATCATCTAGAGCTTAAATAAAAGTTGTATTAATGTCCTAAAATATTGTACAAGATTGTTGATTTTTAATCACCTAAAATTCTCGTTTTTCTGATGTTATGATTTCATAAAAACCGTTCGGACCGAACCACGAAAATACCTCGCAGTGCGTTGAGAGCTACGTCTTTTACGTGCCGTACGTGTTCGAGTAAACATAGCACATATCAACATTTGACAGATGCTGCTACAAAATCGAGTACCGATAAGACTTATGACAACTCTGAACGAGCCACTACAAGTTGTAATGCAACACAGTTTTCGGGAGTTACACATACGGAAACCACTGCTTTGTTGGGAACTGTCGTAGTTAGGGTTCGTGACAATACAGGAGCCATACAAACAGTCAGGGCAGTGTTAGACAGTGGATCACAGGTGTCCGCAATGACAGTAGATTTTATCCACCGGTTAGGTTTGACCCAAAAGAAGTGTCCTGTTGAGGTCATCGAACTTTCCCAACAACCGGTTACCGTTGTCAAAAGTCAAACTAATTTTAATTTTTTCCCTGTACAAGCCGACGCTCCCGAGTTTAATGTAACCAACGTCATTGTCTTACCTTGCATCATGTTGACGATGCCTAACAGAGTTTTGCCAGCTGAGGTACGAGATCGCTATCGTCACCTTGTCTTTTCCGACCCCCAATTTGATCACCCTGCGCCAGTAGATATGTTGATTGGAGGAGACTTCTATCCATCCGTCATTCAATCTAGAGCTGACGTTATACACACCGAGGGCTTACCATCAGCGATGATTACACAATTAGGTTGGGTCATAATTGGTGCGTTACAGAATAACACACATACTCCGCTTACATCCCTGTCAATTAGAACAACCCCTCCGCTCGAAGAGTTGATGCAGCGCTTTTGGACAGTAGAGGAGCCCACAGAGTCTACAATGACAACTAAACAAGACAAGCAATGTGAAGTTTGGTTTGTTAGAACCACGAAACAAGACCACCAGTCGATTTTATGTTGGCTTACTATTTCGAACGATAATATGTTCCACCGACATCGGATGTCAAGATGAAAATCGGTCGTTTTAGGGTCATCCAGAACTTCAGCTCTTAACCGACTGTATAATTTAGAAGGTCGCCTTGAGAAGGATTCAGAATTGTATAGTGCCTGCCGGGCCTTCATGGACGATTATAGATCGTTAGGGGATATGAAGTTAGCGGCTGAGCCAGGCAAATATTTCATACCACACCACCCAGTGGTTAAACGTTGTAATGAAGAACTGAAAATTCGTGTGGTGTTCGACGCCTCAGCTACTTCTTCATCCGGAGTCTCGTTAAATGACTACTCGGTGACTGGACCAAAGCTGCAGACGGAAATCGGCGATGTCTTGTTGTGCAGTATACTACACAAATTTGTTTCTACTGCCAACATAACTAAAATGTATCGTCAGATACGTCTACATGAACAAGATAGAGTTTATCAGCACATACTATGGCGCAATTCGCCTAGTGACGAAGTGCAGGAATATGAGATGTGTACGGTCACATACGGCGTAAGTTCGGCTCTGTTCTTAGCGATTCGATGCCTACAACAGCTAAACCTGGAGGATGGACCTGAGTTTCCACTCGTCAAAGATGTCCTGTTAGCTGACACATATGTGTATGATATATTTGTTGGCGCTGACACTTTGGAGGACATCTTAGAAGCAAAAATCCAAATCGTCGGCTTGCTAAATCGAGGTGGATTTAGCCTGAAAAAATGGGCTAGTAATTGTCCCGAGATATTGAACACTATCGACATTGAATACCGTGGATAGAGCCAACTAAGGAACAGGCCGTCAAGGTTTTAGGAGTAAATTGGGACCCTGTACTTGACACATTCGGTTAACATTCGACGATAGATCAAGTTACTCCTACAAAACGGTCAGTATTATCAACTGTTGCTCGTTTTTATGATCCAATTGGCGCATTGGGTCCAATGGTTGTTTGGGCCAAGTGTTCAATGCAGAAATTATGGATGGATAAACTAGATTGGGATACCTCATTGTCTTCAGGTCTGACTTCGATGTGCACGGTTTCGTCGACAAACTTCCTGATATATATAATAATATTGTCTACATCTACTGTATACCATCCCAAACTGTAAGACTTAATCTGGTCGTTACTCATTAAGCCTAGCTGGACGCCTGCTCCTTTTAAACATCGCCGCCAGATTGAAATCAATAGTGTTTAGTAACAATAAATACATAATATATCGGCTACAGCTTAAATAAAAGTTATATTACTGTCCTACAATACTGTACAAGATAGTTGATTTTTAATCACCTAAGATTCTCGTTTTTCTGATATTATGATTTATAATACAATAATTAATACCATATGTGTTTCAAAATTCCTACCAAATTATACATATTATATGCCCATATAATATTATTTTATACAATATTACTGATTATAATTGGGTTCGCTTGACTATTATATACCGAATGAACGAAATTTTACAAAATATACTATACTAGAAAGTATAGGAATGTCATAATCACAGCAGTGTCATAAACACACAAAAAAAAATTAAGGTGACATAAAAAAATGAAAAAATATTATCTTTAACGATTAAAACAGTTTAATTAATCTGGACACCTTTAGACGTAAAACATATCCCGCATTGAATTAGAGTCGCTTAAAAACATTTTCTAACTCATTTATATTTTTGATTTTAGTGATCACAGTATCCGACAATCATTAAGTTTAGGTAATACGCATTATGACTATAGACTATATTTATAACATTCTAGTTTAATGAAGTTGTTGACGTAACACCAAAAGCTAAGCTAACACTAAATAATCAGTTTTACTCAAGCATGATTGAAATTACCATAACCTTTGAGTTTCAAGCAAAAAATGTATTTTACGATAAATTACAATTATTTATTTACTTATAACAGATATCAAAAATTAATAAAATATTTAAAAGTATAACAACGTTAAACTCAAAATCAAATAACTTTTTAATATTCAATAAAACTCTTTCCCCACAAAAATAATTTTCAAGAGATATTTTGCTACCTGAAGCCATCCTGAATGTTGAAAATCAAAGCATATTTTACATAACACACCATATTTTGTCCCGATGACAAACGGATCAAATTGTCACCTTATTCATATCTAAAAAAATTTGGCCCATGTAGCCAAAGCGTATCTCAATTTTGGCCTGCCGTAAAAAAGGTATGGTAATGATATAGGTGTAATGGAAAAATTTGTAGGATCGTACATCGTTATATGTATTTGTGTATTAGTTAATATAAATCAATAGTGTTTAGTAACAATAAATACATATATCGGCTACAGCTTAAATAAAAGTTATATTACTGTCCTACAATACTGTACAAGATAGTTGATTTTTAATCACCTAAGATTCTCGTTATTCTGATATTATGATTTATAATACAATAATTAATACCAATGTGATATATTTTGTACTACTCACAGTTATTCCGTTACAATAAATAAATGTATAAACAAAAT
This sequence comes from Acyrthosiphon pisum, assembly GCF_005508785.2. Classification (NCBI taxonomy): domain Eukaryota; kingdom Metazoa; phylum Arthropoda; class Insecta; order Hemiptera; family Aphididae; genus Acyrthosiphon; species Acyrthosiphon pisum. Next base: position 104,688,715 of record NC_042493.1, read on the forward strand.
GTATCAATGTAGATATGAGAATGGTAAATGTCATCAATATTAAATGTGATTCAATATTTAATTACATTACTACATCTCCAACGAATGAGTCATCGA
>NC_042493.1:104690128-104694148 GCF_005508785.2 Acyrthosiphon pisum
TCGAACTTTCCCAACAACCGGTTACCGTTGTCAAAAGTCAAACTAATTTTAATTTTTTCCCTGTACAAGCCGACGCTCCCGAGTTTAATGTAACCAACGTCATTGTCTTACCTTGCATCATGTTGACGATGCCTAACAGAGTTTTGCCAGCTGAGGTACGAGATCGCTATCGTCACCTTGTCTTTTCCGACCCCCAATTTGATCACCCTGCGCCAGTAGATATGTTGATTGGAGGAGACTTCTATCCATCCGTCATTCAATCTAGAGCTGACGTTATACACACCGAGGGCTTACCATCAGCGATGATTACACAATTAGGTTGGGTCATAATTGGTGCGTTACAGAATAACACACATACTCCGCTTACATCCCTGTCAATTAGAACAACCCCTCCGCTCGAAGAGTTGATGCAGCGCTTTTGGACAGTAGAGGAGCCCACAGAGTCTACAATGACAACTAAACAAGACAAGCAATGTGAAGTTTGGTTTGTTAGAACCACGAAACAAGACCACCAGTCGATTTTATGTTGGCTTACTATTTCGAACGATAATATGTTCCACCGACATCGGATGTCAAGATGAAAATCGGTCGTTTTAGGGTCATCCAGAACTTCAGCTTTTAGCCGACTGTATAATTTAGAAGGTCGCCTTGAGAAGGATTCAGAATTGGACGATAGATCAAGTTACTCCTACAAAACGGTCAGTATTATCAACTGTTGCTCGTTTTTATGATCCAATTGGCGCATTGGGTCCAATGGTTGTTTGGGCCAAGTGTTCAATGCAGAAATTATGGATGGATAAACTAGATTGGGATACCTCATTGTCTTCAGGTCTGACTTCGATGTGCACGGTTTCGTCGACAAACTTCCTGATATATATAATAATATTGTCTACATCTACTGTATACCATCCCAAACTGTAAGACTTAATCTGGTCGTTACTCATTAAGCCTAGCTGGACGCCTGCTCCTTTTAAACATCGCCGCCAGATTGAAATCAATAGTGTTTAGTAACAATAAATACATAATATATCGGCTACAGCTTAAATAAAAGTTATATTACTGTCCTACAATACTGTACAAGATAGTTGATTTTTAATCACCTAAGATTCTCGTTTTTCTGATATTATGATTTATAATACAATAATTAATACCATATGTGATATATTTTGTACTACTCACAGTTATTCCGTTACAATAAATAAATGTATAAACAAAATGTATCAATGTAGATATGAGAATGGTAAATGTCATCAATATTAAATGTGATTCAATATTTAATTACATTACTACATCTCCAAGGAATGAGTCATCGATAAGATTTCTTTATACAAACTTTATCAAAACATCAATTACTTTTAATCATCTTAAAAAAAATTAAATACTAGTATGTTTGTTTTAAATGCAGTAAATATTTTTATACCTATTAAGAGATTCGATCCCGTTTTTGTTCATTACCAACGTAATATACATATCATAACTGTAATGGCTATTCCGCAGCCATCAAAAAGAATTCTGAATATATAAAACCGTCATGAGAATGAATTCCACTTTAAAATATGAATCTTTAGGCTCTCAATGCACGGCGAGGTATTTTCTCCGTCCGGTCCGAACGGCTTTTACGTCCACAACCAAACTACCACATTAAACCGAGGACGAGACTATTAACGGCAACACATACGTCAGTGCCTAAGTTTTTTTTATATCCACCTCCGTATATACGACTGTATAGTTTAAGCTATAGGGAAGTTTTTAGATGAATACGAATTTAGAATTATAATATTGTCTACATCTACTGTATACCATCCCAAACTGTAAGACTTAGTCTGGTCGTTACTCGTTAAGCCTAGCTGGACGCCTGCTCCTTTTTAACATCGCCGCCAGATTGAAGTCACTCCCAATACTTTTAAATTTAGTAACTCGTTTTTCGGGCAGATACTTATCGTTCTGTCCACAAATAATTATTTTTAATCATTTAATAAAATCATACTTATATTTCTTTTAAACACTGTCTCTTGACTGCGTAATATAATCTCATCTTCGTCCATCCTGTCTGCTCTGCACGGTACTGCGACAGTGCGATACCAAGTTGTTATTTTAGAACTCATTTTATAAACGTTAGTGAGGGATCACTTATACACGCAGTATACAATAAAACAATTGTTTGTCTCTTATTGTATAGGTAGTTCTACGTTAATTATATATATATAGGAAACCGCTAACGGAGTTGTGAACCGGTAGCGGCATATATTGTCCTACGCTGCTAGCAGCAAACCAGATAGCAAACGATCGGACGATGCTTACCCGGTCCGTGATCGGAGAGAGCTGACCGTGACCTGGGGGCAGAGGCTGACGCCGACCGTCAAACAATCCCGGCGACTGTGCTGCATCTGTCCGATGGAATCCGTTACTGACTGAACGACTCTAGGCCAGTACGGGACGACTGTTTCCTCGAGGAGAAAACACCGCGCAGTTGTAGGCGGCCGGCCGGGCTTGCAAATCACAATTTGTCACCATAAGTCTTAGACCAATAATTGGAAGTCAACCGCAATCCACATTTGTGGTAGGCGCGCGGGCGGCATCTTAGCGCCGTTCGGGTGAAGCGGCGCGGTTCCGGCGGGCTGGGTCGACTGCGAAACCAGACCGTCAAAAGAAACTGATAGAATGACAGAGCGGGCGATTTAGACCAACGGGGCACCCGTGAAATCTCGACCAGTGCGAAAATCACACGGTGACTTAAACTCTGAGGGCGGCAGAGCGCGGGACTCATCCACGGGACGCTGCCCGGGGCTACCGAGCCGGTGTACCCGCGGCTTGAAGTTACGGGAGCACTCGTTCCCGGGACTGATAGTGGCGCTCTCCGGACCCAGGCCTCGGGGGCGTCTTGGGGCATGTCGGCCTTGGTTGGTCACAAGACCTACACGGAAACCGTGGGACATCGGAGGATCGCCAAGACGGAGACAGTGGGCGTCTGAAAAAGGCCGTATCCTTGGACGCCCATTTGAAATGCCCGCCCTTGGATTTACGGAGCCGTGAGTGGGCGAAAGAGGCCTGCGGAATTGAGACCGCATCCGAGGAGCCTCACGTAGTTGTGGGGCTGGGGTGACGCGGCGGGCTGCATGGCCTTTCGCTCTATCTTAAGTGTGACCCAATTGTTCCGTACTGTTTTGCGACAATGCAGTAACGCATAATCGCTTGTGATATTACCTACTCAATATAATTATCAACCGGTCCGCCGATAGCATCGGCTCGCGTATCTAATATACCAACTAGTCAGTCTTGGCCGCAGGCGTACGCAGTGGTCGTCTCCTTGGTTTGCGCCGTACGTGCCTATGACCAAATACCGACCCACGCTTCCATACGCATATGGGTGACCTAATATCCGCGGCTACATACGCACATAAGTAATTTATACGACTTTTCAATATTAACGACCCGAGCTTACATACGCACATGGGTGATTAATATTCATGCCTTCAAACGCATACACGTCGTGTTGTCTCTTGGTGTCGTTATAAAGAGGTTGGACGCACCTTGGAGCACACAGTTACCATTGGTCAGTCCATTATCACCATCTTCCTCCCACTACGTTTCATCACTTCATACTCATCAATACCAGGTTCTGTCCATCTGTGGTTGTGTGAGTCGGCTATACGCCATATTATTGTATTGTCCTTTGAGACTAATTATTATTATTATTATTATTATTATTATTGTCGTTTGAGACTATTTATTATTATTGTTATACTACTAACACCTTAAATTAAACCATATATATATTATTTATTGTATTCCTTGCGAAATATCACTACTCGTGTTATACAGTTTATTTTGCGTTGTTATTACTGTAGTCACCTCTCTCAATACCTCACAGTGACACTGTAGCGCCCACCATCACCGGTAAAATTATAGGTATTCATCGCATGGCCAACAATCTCATCATTTAATAACGAGACTTGGTACGCAACAGCTATACCGTTATCAGAATGCAAAATATTTGGCGCTCCAAAAGTTAAGAAAATA
>NC_042493.1:104694248-104695231 GCF_005508785.2 Acyrthosiphon pisum
TGGATAAAAAAGCTTGAAAATTATAATAGAAGAGCTACCATAGTATATTGTTTCAAAGGCAGATGAAAAATATTAAAAATCGTTAGTCACAGTTTTTTTTTTTAAGCATTTAAAGTTCAAAAAATGACAAAATATGGAAAAATCACGAAAATTTGCAAATTATTTCGAGTTATAAATTCATAAAAATTTTTCTTTTTAAATCTAAGATTTTAAAATGTAATACAAGATTTCTTATAGGATAATCTACCTTTACCAAAAAAAAAATGTCTATAAGAAACTCAAATTAAATTTTTATGGGCGTTTGAAATTCATATTTTTACAACATTTGATATTCACTCGATTTCTTACGTAACGATTTTCTTATTTTGTTGTAATTAAAAAACGAGTGACTGTAGAAACTTGAAAATTTCACTGAATGTTTATATTAGCATTTTATATATACGATAAAACTTTTAAAATAATTTGACTCTTTTTGAGCTGTTTACGCACATTGTAAGTTTTCAATTTTTTTAGTTTTTTTTTTCTATAAATATCAATAAAGTTTTATCTGTTGGGCCAAAAAGTGTATAAATTTAATACAAAGCTCCTGATATTTTGTTACAATATCAGTTGAAAAATATTAAAAATACATAGGCACAATTTTTTTTTATAAGCATTTAAAGATCAAATATTGACAAAATTTATCAAATTTTAATTTGAAAAATTATGTTGTAGTTAAAAATTTATAAAATGTTCAATTTTTGTATCTAAGAATTGAAAATTTAAAACAAGATTCCACGTAAGTAATTAATTCTGTTACCAAAAAATCTAAAAAATACATTTACGCAGTTTATTTTTATAGTCATTTTAAGTACAAATTTGGACGAAATTACATATTAAAAACCTAGGATAACTATTTTAGTTATTTTGTTGTGATTGTATAATATTATTCGTGGGTACTTGAAACTTCTAAAGTATACTATTATATATCTATGATAGTATTA
>NC_042493.1:104697120-104699069 GCF_005508785.2 Acyrthosiphon pisum
CCGTGAAAACAAAAGACAAATTAAGGAAAACGGGAATTTTTACGCAAAAGCTGTTTTCGAGAAAATCGATTTTGGTTTTTGGTGTAACTTTAAAAAAAATAACCGTAGATACATGACATTTTCACTGGTTGTTTATATTTCCATTTTCTATACATGATAAAATTTTCAAAATATTTTGATTTGTTTTGCTCTGTTTAGGGACATTTTCAGTTTCCTATTTTATTAGTTTTATTTCCTATGAATGTCAAAACTTTATTTGTCGAGTAAAAATACTTGAAAATGTAATACATGGCTCCTACTATATTGTTACAATGACATTTGAAAAATATTAAAAATCCATAGTCACAGTTTTTTTTTTTTATTAGCATTTAAAGTTCAAAAATTGAGAAAATATGTAAAAATCACGAAAATTAGCAAATTATTTCGAGTTAAGAATTCGTAAAAATTTTTCTTTTTAAATCTAAGATTTGAAAATGTATTACAAAGTTCCACATAATATTGTCTGCCTTTATCGAAAAAAAATGTCTACAAGAAAGTCAAATTAAAATTTTATGAGCGTTTGAAATTCATATTTTTACAACATTTGATATAATTATTTTGTAGTTAAAAATTTATAAAATGTTCAATTTTTGTATCTAAGAATTGAAAATTTAAAACAAAATTCCCCGTAATTAATTAATTCTGTTACCAAAAATTCTAAGAAATACATAGGCACAGTTTATTTTTATAGTCATTTTAAGTTCAATTTTGGACCAAATTACATATTAAAAACCTAGGATAACTATTTTAGTTATTTTGTTGTGATTGTATAATATTATTCGTGGGTACTTGAAACTTCTAAAGTATACTATTATATATCTATGATAGTATTACGGTTTGTTGTTGATGTATAACGCGTTATAAGTACCTAATGGATATTGTGATATGATTAATTCGGAATTTATTATAGGTCAATTTTTTTTTAATACCTTGACTGACATACCGTCTCCGCTCAGAAATAATGTATAATGTATAATGTACAGCAGAGCGAAATCCACTTACCCACCTTTTTAAACTATAAATTTGATAAATTTAATCAATATTCAAACTTTAAACGATTATAAAAAAAATTGTGGTATGTATTTTTAAAATTTTTCAATTTTTTAAAACTAAAATAATTGAGGTGTTTCTATGGAAAATGTGTTATCTCCATTTTCAATAAAATCGAGTTATACATCGATTCTTATGGATAAAAAGGCGATAAATCGATTAAAACTGTTATTTTTTGTCAAAACGTACTATTTCGCAGCTGAAATTAAGCTTAAACTTTTACTTTTTTTTCAAAACGTGTAATTTCCAATAGATTTTTTTTCCGAAACATTCTATATCCACTTTCCTTCAAAACGTGCTATTTCCTGTACTAAATCATAGGTCATACTTTTAATTTTTTTCCAAAACGTAGTATATCCATAATTTATTTCATAACGTGTTATTTCCATTTTACATCAAAACGTGTTATTACCCATGTTATTGATATAGCAATTAAACTACATTTAATTCAAAACGTGTTAATACCAAAATGGTTTAATCCTTTAAAATTAAAATTATTTCATTAATTCGTATTAAAATATGATGTTGTTTAGCGCAAAACCAACAATTATAAATAGAAAAATGATATTAAAAAAAAATAAAAAAAATTATATGATAAGCCCATCCATATCCACATGATTGTCATTTCCCGTCAAAGTTTATGTTAGCTGCATTTGGCTTCCTTGTAATATTACTAATAACTGTGTTATCGTGTTAATAATTAAAATTCATAATACCATATTTCGGATTATTTCCCATGACAATAATAATATAGGTAGGGTACTTTAAAATGTAATTCTATTAATTTGTCATGAATATTACCTACTAACTTCTAAGTTATAAAAAATATTTGAACTATTATTAGCTATGTTGCAATCTAA
>NC_042493.1:104701436-104702461 GCF_005508785.2 Acyrthosiphon pisum
GGTCATAGCCACGTACGGCGCAAACCAAGGAGACGACCACTGCGTACGCCTGCGGCCAAGACTGACTAGTTGGTATATTAGATACGCGAGCCGATGCTATCGGCGGACCGGTTGATAATTATATTGAGTAGGTAATATCACAAGCGATTATGCGTTACTGCATTGTCGCAAAACAGTACGGAACAATTGGGTCACACTTAAGATAGAGCGAAAGGCCATGCAGCCCGCCGCGTCACCCCAGCCCCACAACTACGTGAGGCTCCTCGGATGCGGTCTCAATTCCGCAGGCCTCTTTCGCCCACTCACGGCTCCGTAAATCCGAGGGCGGGCATTTCAAATGGGCGTCCAAGGATACGGCCTTTTTCAGACGCCCACTGTCTCCGTCTTGGCGATCCTCCGATGTCCCACGGTTTCCACTGCGCATCCCGTGGGCTCAGACCCGACATTTTAGCCAGCCACGACATATGGTGGCAAGGTCCTCTGTTTCTCAAACAACCTGAAAGAGAATGGCCTGTGGAAAGTACGGTGAGTCCTATTAGTTGTTCAGAGGAAGAAAATGAAGAAAAACGCATTACGCTTTTGTCCCGAGAAAAAGAGGAACACTGCCGGCTTCTTTATCAATCAGACAATTTACCAAAAGTTTTAAGATTCACCGTCTATTGGTTAAGACTTCGAGATCGTCTTGGGAAAAAACCGTCCTTGCCGATCACTTCTCCACCTACTACAGACGAAACGGAGAGAGCACTTCGATCCTTAGTACGCTGGACTCAAAACATATATTTTTCAGACGAGAAAAAAGAGCACTCAATGGGAAAACAAGCTCCGAAGCATTTAAGGAAATTAACACCGTTTCTGGACGACGACCACTTGCTGATGGTGCGCGGTCGTTTAGGATATGCTGAAATTCCTTACAATGAAAAACATCCCTTATTGATGCCAAAGTCTTCGCGATTGACTGAACTCCTAATCGACTTTACCCACCGAAAAAACGGACATCCAGGACCACAAACGGTACAATATTTACT
>NC_042493.1:104702561-104704346 GCF_005508785.2 Acyrthosiphon pisum
TTATTATGTAACAAATTATGGGCAACTTCTTCCGCTGTTTTAGATTTTAATGGCTGTAGTTGTAAACATTTTGTCAAATGATCTTGACAGTTCAAAACAAATTTCTATTCTCCATCCTTACATGTTTGCATATCAACAAGATCTATTTAACATAGGGAATTTAACTCTGAACTTATTAAAGGCTTTACAACCATGCCTTTTGTAGACGCTTTTTGTTTAGCAAATTACCGTTTTTTATTAGCAATAACCTACTTTACACCACACAAAGGTATATTTTCAAAATATTTTAACTTGTATCATTAGATGTTTACGGACATTTTAAGTTTCCAATATATTTTTTTTATTTTTTTAAAGTCAATAAAATTGTATTCGATAGGTCAAAAAGCTTGATACAAGGCCAATAATATTTTATTGTTACAATGACAGTTAAGAAATATTAAAAATACAAAGTCAACATTTTTATTTATAAGTTTTTAAAATTCAAATTTTGACAAAAGGCGTAAAAATCATGAAATGTGTAAATTATTAAAAACACCTAAAAATGTTTCTTTTTAAATCAAAGATTTTAAAATGTAATACAAGATTCCATATAAGTTTGTCTACCATAATCAAAAAAATAAAATAAAAATAAAACAAAGTTATATTAAACTTGTATGAGCGTTTGAAGTTCAATTTTTTATAACATTGGATATTCACTCGATTTCTCAAGTAGTGATTTCCTTATATCATTGTCATTCAAAAACGAATAACCGTAGACACTAGACATTTATATCATATGTTTATATTTCCTATACTTGATAAAATTTTTTACTGTCTTAGAGCTGATTTTGGACATTTTCAATTTTTAATTGAAGTGTTTCTATGCAAAACGTGTTATTTCCAAAAACTACTTTTTTTCAGGAATATTCGAGGGAATAGTGATTTTCTGTGACAAACGAACCGGACAAGTTAGTACTTATGGGTAACTTTTAAAAATTAAATATTTATTTTTAGAAAAGGAAACTGTTTGAGAAATAAAAAATATTAAATTATTTGATTATTTTTAGGATTCCGTACGTTTCCCTACGGAAGCCTATTACTTTCGCTCGGCTGTCTGCCCGTCTGTCTGTCACCAGGCTGTATATCATGAACCATGAAAGTTCGAAAGTTTAAATTTTCACAGATTATGTATTTCCGTGGATGTAATCGTGGATATTCCAAAAGGGAGAGGTGCTAAAACGGGAATTTTGAGATTTCAAATCGAAATTTTTGTTTATAAATGGTTGCCATGAGTGACGTCGTATAAAATGATTCGTTCTATAAATTTCAATACAGAATTATAGTGAATCGTTTTAAGTCGTTGCCATGGGCACAAACAAATATTCTTCACTTTAATTCTTCACAAAATGCAATGAATCATGAAAACCATTTGCAACTAAATTATAAAATAAGCACGTGGAAAATATTAATTGTTATTAAACTCAATAAAACAATAAAACCGTTTTGTTAAATTTAAAATTTAGTATATGAACATACAAAGTTCTTTATTAGATCATACTAAATAGGTATATATTATTGTATATTGTCCGCCATAAGCTTGGCTCGCTTAGATTGCAACATAGCTACTAATAGTTCAAATATTTTTTTATAACTTAGAAGTTAGTAGGTAATATTCATGACAAATTAATAGAATTACATTTTAAAGTACCTACCTATATTATTATTGTCATGAAATAATCCGAAATATGGTATTATGAATTTTAATTATTAACACGATAACACAGTTATTAGTAATATTACAAGGAA